>NW_026127186.1:0-167500 GCF_022985175.1 Labeo rohita | reverse complement strand
TATCTCACAATACCCTGAATCGCACGGAAAAAAGGTCAGAATTGTAACCTAAAAAGTCGCAATTATCTTTTTTAATTTATTTTGTGGTGGAAACAAGCTTCCATGTGAATCTTTTAAAGCCCGTCCAGAAATGTCAGAACACTATTTACCCCAAAACCAAAAGGAAAAAAAAGTATTTTGCTTAAAAAGAGTTGAGCCTATGTTTAGGACCAATATTTTTTTTACAATGTGACTTTATACATTACAGTGTACGATAGCATTTTAGTGCCACCTTAAAATGTTTTTACAAATCTAAAATTACGAGTAATCAATTATAATATTTTAAGAATAACGTCAAAATATTTCAAGAATAAGGTCGAAATTACGAGAAAAAATTGAAATTTCAAGAATAAAGTCGAAATGTTTAGAGAATAAAGTAAATATTTTGAGAATAAAGTCAAAATTTCGAGAATGAAGTTGAAAGTGTGAGAATAAAGTTGAAATGTTTCAAGAATAAAGTTGAAATGTTTCAAGAATAAAGTCGAAATTATGAGAATTAAATAGAAATTATGAGAATAAAGTCTAAATGTGCCACGTTATTCTCGAAACACTTTGCCTTTATCCTCATAATTTTGACTTTATTTGTTTAAATATTTCGACTTCATTCTTGTAATATTACAACTTCAGTTTTGTAATCTTAGATTTTTGTAATTTTTTAATGTTGAACTAAAACGCTGTCGTATTAATGAGAATTAAGCACATTTTATTCTCGTAATTCATGTTACTGTAATGGTAAAAAAGAGTTTTGCAGACATGTTTTTAGAGGGAAAATATAACTGTCTTAATGGATGAACAAAGTGCTCACATTCCCTAAACACTGACACACTCAACACTTGATAAATACTTGAATATTTTACTGTAATATTTATAGTTCATGTGAATGAGTTCAGGAACTGACTTTGAACCATTTTTTTAAATACTGAAACAATTGTGAACTGTCATGTTTTATAATTTGTAATGCAGTAATTTTACTATTATGTTTTTACCTCAACTGATTGTTGACAGGTCATTTTTATCAACTAGTGATGTGAACTGATGTTAATCCACTCACCCTTCAGTTAAACCCGCTCTCAATCTGAAATATAAACATTTCACTTACGTTTTGCTGTTGAGTTTTCGCCGCTGAAGTGTCCACTTTAACAGTGAGACTGACTCATAAACACAAGACCTAAGAAAACGTGTGTAAAATGTCCGTTTCATCACGTCAAAAGTCTCTGTCAAAGCTGTTGATCTCACCGCTGGTCGCGCGCGCTTTACTCCGGGAGCGCGTGCACGTGAACAAACGGATTTTGGCGGGAATGGCGCGAATTACTGAGGTGAGACACTCGACGGCAAACTATATCAATAATTGTTATTTTAATTCATTTTCAAAAGCAATAATATTAAGGTGCAGGTTACATACAGTTAAATCAGAAGCAAAGAAAACATCTGGAGCGATCATCATCGCGTCAATGGCTTATTGTGTATCGTTACTAAAAACAAAAGGCATTTTAATTGATGTTTTAAAACTGCTCAGTCTTTTGGTCCGTGTGTGTATACATGTGAATGAGATACAGTCTTACTCCTGTTGCTAGAACTGTTTTTGTACACATTAAAATGTTTTGAAAAGTTTCATGTTTGTAGACTCTATTTAAACGTACAGTACAACAAAAGTTTATTAATAAACTGCAAACGTAGTTTGGAACAGCTAATATTACAGTAAATGCTGAGTATGTTGAAGTCTGCGCAGGTCAGTAGAGTTCTTCAGGTGATTGATGATGACAGATCAGTGCTTACAGGTCTAGACCTCTGACCTGAGATCAGGCGTGAGGGTTTGAGTCTGGGTTCAGTGTAACTCACCCCAAGACAGAATAAACAAGTAAACAACGACGACAGCACTGGACGACAAGCAGTTATAATACAAACGGTTCCTCCTGCACCAGTGTGACAGATACAATAGCACCAGTGGCGACATATATTCATCCAAACCAGAGATTATTACAGTAAATATCAGTTTACACGAGCCCAGATCATCCCAGCTAACACGGAAACGTTCTGAGAACGTTTTGCTAACGTTCCCGTTAATGTTACTGGAAGAACATTTGTTCGTAAGTTGTTTGTCAGTTGATCGGCAGCACCAGGGCATCTGTGTGTGTGTGTGTGTGTGTGTGTGTGTGTGTGTGTGTTAACAGGATCCGCAGCTCTTAGCGCAGCTGCCGCCCATCGCCCCGCACTGGCCGCTGAGCGCAACTACACCGCAGCGGGAAAACTGATCACGACACAGATCCGCTGCAGACAGACAGAGAACACGTTACACGTCTTTATTCAATGGAGGAACGCAGGTAAACGACAAACACACACTCACCTCTCAGCAGCTCCTCGTGAGCGCAGACGGTCCTCACACAGATCTCCTTATTTATCACATAAACCCGCCGCAGACTGAACACAACACATCAAATACACGTTTTACATGAAAACTTACAAATGAGAAATTGTGTCTTGGTGACTAGCTGAAAAACTATAGAAAATCAAATATAATGGTGTGCTGACCTGTAGAAGCAGATGCTGTTGAGACACTGTTTGCAGGGCTGATGGACGGAGTAGAGACGAGTGCAGGGATACTGTTCCTCACGACAGTCTACAGACACCACAAACAACCCACATTCATGACTGACACCGAACTCTTTCTAATATATGTTTAAACATGCAAGTGATGCATTATTATATGAGCCACTCTACAGAACTGGTTCAGAGTTGGAAACTCTGAAAAAAAATTTGTATGTATGCAAAATGTATAATAGCCAAGGTATATATTTCTAGCAGTTGTGCAGTTAATTTTTGTATTGTATTTTCAGAAATTTTGGAACATATGTGTTCTCCCTGCAAATTTGTCACTACCGAAACACAGTAAGAAGGGTTATATTAAGATACAACTTAAGATATTCCTTGTAAATATATTTTTTGCTATTTTATTAAAATGTTTTCAGAGGAAATAACTGACATTTTTAATAATATTTCAAGTGTGGTTTATGCGATTTGTTTTAGTTTGAATCTATTTTTCTTTGTAAAAGGCAAAAAGTTGATCATATGATTTCAAACCTAAGGATTCGTTAGTTTGAATATACATTGAAGCAAACACTATAACATCTTAGCTGATAATTTAGTATACTTTATTTTTTGACAAAATATCCCATGTTTCGGTAGTGACAGTAATGCTTTGATAGCGACCACATACTAAAACACTACTAAAAGACTAAACTTTGCATAACTGTACTAAAATTGTTATTTCCCCCAAATAAAGGATTATATGTTCCCTTTTGTCACTTTCGAAACAATTATGACATGTTTTGGTAGTGACGGTTTTATGGGATAATAGCCAAAAAACAGATGTCACTACCAAAACGTCACCAAATGTTTCAGTAGTGACAATTTTAAACATTTGTTGGCGTTTCAGTAGTGACAGTTTTATGGGATAGCACCCCAAAAAACAAAAATATCACTACCGAAACGTCACAGAATGTTTTGGTACCGACAATTCTATGGGATAACACCCAAAACACTCGGTAGTGACAATTTTATGGCATAGCACCCAAAAAAAAAAAAAAAGATGTCACTACCGAAATGCCGCCAGATGTTTCGGTAGTGACAATTTTATGGTATAACACCCTAAAGACACAAAGATGTCACTACTGAATGTTTCGGTTGTGAAAATTTTATGGGATACACGTAAGAAATGTCACTACCGAAATAACATTAAGTGTTTCGGTACTGACAATTCTATGGCATAACACCCTACAAACAAAGATGTGACTACTGAAACGGCACCAAATGTTTCAGTAGTGACAATTCTATGGGATAACACCCAAAAGCAAAGATGTCGCTACAAAAACTTCATCAAATGTTTCAGTAGTGACAAGTTTATACTGTTTCGGTAGTGACAAATTAGATAGAGTCTCAGCCAATACACTAAAACATACACTGTTTTGGTAGTGAGATGAAATATGCGGCACATATACATTTTTTAAAAACAACAATGGAATAAAATGTGAAAATTAGTTGAAAGTTGAAATTTAGGTTTTAGGGTTCAGGACAGCCACCTCCCCATTACAAGTACCCAATAAATGATGATTTTATATTTATTAAGCTTACTGATATTTTAAATATTATTGTGATTTTCAGTAGATAATAGAAGAATCTTGGTAAACATCTAAGATTTTGGTCACACTTTATTTTAAGATCCAATTCTCGCTATTAACAAACCATTAACTATTACTTTTGTCTACGTAAACCACTAATTTGCTGCGTATTAGTAGTTAGTAATGTGGTTGTTAAGTTTAGGTATTGTGTGAATATGTGCTTTATAAGTACTAATAAATAGCCAGTATGCAACAAGTAAATAGTGAAACTTGTTCCTTTTACTAAAGTGTCACCAAGATTTGAATACTCAGTTGCCTTTTAAATGTGTTTTTTGGTAGTGGGACAAGCAGTTTGTACCAATTCAGTAGGATGACAGAAAACACTGTCAACACACACAAAACAAACACATTTTCACCATAATGTAGCAGTAAAAATCAGTGTGATTGAAATATGAACAATCCTTCAGAATATTGCGAGGAATAAAACGGTAAAGTTTGGTGTTTGTAAAAGAAAAAAACTTTTGAAGATTGAAATCTACAGATTAAAACAGATGACATGAACACTTAAATGTGTATTTTGGATGTTTTCCTTTTTACTAGTCTGAATGAAGTGGTATGTGATATGGAAGCAAAATAGAGCAAAATTCTCAAATGAAGTGGTGCATTAAAAAACATTGGTTTAGAAAGTGTTTTTAGTAATTGGAATAAAGCCAAATAAAGATTAAATATAAATATTAGATGGAAAACTTGAACTTTAAATTCCTAGGCAGCAATAAAAACTATGAATAAATATTTATGCAGTATATAAATAACAGTAAAACAGCACCGCTGGAGCTCCGCTAAAGCACTGAACCTGCGGTTGGTTTAGTTTGACTCGTGATTCACTCTCACCAAGCGGTCCAGGTTCAGTCGGCTCCGTCTGTAACTCCACCGCTGGAACACAAACAGTCCTATATTAGCCTTACAAGTTTAGACTACACAATGAAACACGACATAAACAATAGCAAACAAAGTAAGAGTCGCACCGGCCTGTCCCGGTTCTGAGGTCTGCGCTTGTAAAACCTGCTGAGAAACGGCCGGATCTGAAGACGAGAGAAACATCAGCTCGTGATTAAGAGACGAGAGCACAGACATGAACACACACGTGACGCTGAGACACTTACAGTAGAACGGATCGTAGCTGTTGATCTCGGAATAATCATCATAGTTCTGCTCCTGAGCCAGAACCAGACCTGTGGAGCAACACACATTACAGATCAGTGTGTGTGTGTGTGTGTGTGTGTGTGTGTGTGTGTGTGTGTGTGTGTGTGTGTGTGTGTGTGTGTGTGTGTGTGTGTGTGTGTGTGTGTGTGTGTGTGTGTGTGTGTGTGTGTGTGTGTGTGTGTGTGTGTGTGTGTGTGTGTGTGTGTGTGTGTGTGCACCTGGTATTCATCACGTTATGGGGACCAAATGTCCCCACAAGGATAGTAATACCAGTAAATTTTGACCTTGTGGGGACATTTGTGAGGTCCCCATGAGGAAACAGGCTTATAAATCATGCAGAATGAGTTTTTTGAGAAAGTAAAAGTGTGCACAGTCTCCTGTGAGGACTAGGTTTAGGTGTAGGGCGATAGAAAATAGGGTTTGTACAGTATAAAAACCATTACGCCTATGGAATGTCCCCATAAAACATGGAAACACAATGTGTGTGTGTGTGTGTGTGTGTGTGTGTCTCACCTGGCACTGACAGCAGCAGCAGGTAACAGAGTTTCATAGTGTCTGTAGAAACAAACCAGACAGGGAGTGATTTATAGTCAGCGTTCTGCTTATATTTGTGATTGACTCCGTGTCTGAATCACTGTCTCTCTCTGTCCCGCCGTGGCCCCGAAACTCCTGCGCTCAAAGAATGTGCTGCTTTCTTTCTTCTGCTTTTCTCCTTTTCTCAGAAACGACCCTTGTGCCGCCGCAAACATTCCTGTCTGTCTCTCGGCTCTTTTCCTAGAAGCCATTTTCTGTACCATTAATTTCCCGTCTTCTCCGTCTCTCTCTCTCTCTCTCTGTCTGTCTGTCTGTCTCTCGCTCTCATTTCTTCTGACCCCCGGTGAGACGAGGTCGTCGTGAAGACGGAGAAAGAGAGAGAGCGAGAGAGAGACAGGCGCTCTCATTAAACTCATACTTTTTCAGCTTGTAATATCAAACCGTGAATCGTCATACAGATATTGATCTGTTTAACAGAAACACACACACTCAACGTAAATACAGTCTGTGTCTGTGTGTCTGTGTGTGTGTGTGCAGACATTCCTCAGTGTGTGTGTGTGTGTGTGTGTTGAAGCATATGCTGCAACTCACATCTGGGAGTCATTAAACCCCCTTAAAAGACCCTCCCCCAACACACACACACACACACACACACACACACTCATGTGTTCTGCTCTCTTCATTAACTCTCTTCAGTCTCGTTAAAACATAACAGTCTTTGTTCATTTCTCTTTTAAACACTCTTGCTGCTGCAACTCTTTGTTTCTCTCTCTCTCTCTCTCTCTCTCTCTCTCTCTGTGTGTGTTTTATGTTGGCTGTTTTGTCATTTGCCCCTGGCTGTAATTCTGCCCTTCCTCCACCACAGAGCAAAAGCCCCCAACAGACCCCACAATGTCAACAGCAAACTTTAAACACATTTAAATGATCCATAAAAAAAGGTTTTTTTTTCAGATCATGAGGGTAACACATGCACTCATTAACTTCTGTAGAACTGTAAGCTTAATTTGCACCTACATTAAACTAGGGCTCAAATGACATGCAGACACGCGTATCATGTATAAAACATTCCCTCTGATCTCAGGAGTTTACTTAAACACGCTACATATGACTTTAAGAACGAATCCGCTCACCTTTAATTCAGTCCTTTATTCCTCGAGTGATGCTCAGATCTCAGCGTGTCTGAAGTTTCAGCTTCGCCCCGCCTCTGTCTCCGCCCACTGCGCTTAAGCCACGCCCACGAGCCCTCCCCGCGGATCGTCGTTGACAGGAATGTGAAACCTCATCCAAAACCGTGAATATGACTCTAATTTATCCTTATAAAGCTAAACTTAACATTTTAAACGCCTATAAAGCGTGTTTCCCGGATCTGTGTTTGTTAGTTCGTGTTTAAAGGAGTTATTTTCGTTGGTTTGCTGATCACGTGACTCTCATCGCCCTCTCGCGGGAGAATAACGGAACCGCTTTAGTTTCCTCAGGTCGAAATAACGAACAACAATGTGTTTTTGTTAAATATAATGGGCTAAAAAGTAGGATATAATCATTTGGAATGTAGTGGAGTAACGGTTTACCAAAATAAACGTTCAAATACATCAAAAATGCACTTACGTACAGTAACGAAGTAAAAATACGTTGTTAATGGCCCAATAAAATTAATAATTCGACACTTTTATGTAGGAACTGTATGAATAGTAAAGGAGAAACAGAGTTCTCCTTCAAAAGTGTCTCTAAAAACACTTAAAAAAAAAAAAAAAAATTATTATTATTATTTTATTTTTCACTAATAAAAGCTGGAAATTAAACTGAGAAGCAGCTCAAATAGTCGAGTTTAATTTGTCTCATGTTTGAAAATGACCATTCCCAGACTTACATTTGTGTTATTTCAGTGTTTTATTATTATTTTATTAGTTTTATCATCATTCAAACTAGGGATCCAACGAACGATTATTTTGATAATCAGTTAATCTAACAATTATTAGAACGATTAATTGACTAATCGTCGATTATTTCACTGATTAATCAGTAGACTTTGATTATTCAGCTTTTGCAATTAGTTAAAATATTAAGTTATACATATTCTAACAAATAATGAAAGGTCACTTCAGCTATTGAAAATCATATTATGTAATTATAATTATTAAACTATTAATATATATAAATCAATACACTACCAGTCAAACGTTTTTGAACAGGATGTTTTTTTTTAAAAGAAGTTTCTTCTGTTCACCAAGCCTGCATTTATTTGATACAAAGTACAACAAAAACTGTAAAAATTTGAAATATTTTTACTACTTAAAATAACTGCTTTGTATTTGAATATATTTTAAAATGTAATTTATTCTTGTGATTTTAAAGCTGAATTTTAGCTTCATTACTCCAGTCATATGATCCTTCAGAAATCATTCTAATATTCTGATTTGCTGCTCAAAAAACATATACATAAAAAAATAATCATTGTTATTATTATTATGATGTTGAAAACAGCTGAGTAGATTGTTTCAGGTTTCTTTGATGAATAGAAAGTTCCGAAGAACAGCATTTATCTGAAATAGAAATCTTTTGTAACATTATAAATATCTTTATCATGACTTTTGAATTAATTTAAAGCATCTTTACTAAATAAAAGTATTAATTTCTATAATTTCTCCAAGGATCATGTGACTTAAGTAATGACGCTGAAAATTCAGTTTTGAAATCGCAAAATTATTAAATTATTTATCATTTAAAAAAAACAGCTAAAAATATTTCACAATAATTACTACTTTTGCTGTATTTTGGATCAAATAAATGCAGGTTTGCTGAGCAGAAGAGACTTTAAAAATCTTACTGTTCAAAAACTTGTGACTAGTAGTGTAATCTTATTTTATTATTTATTTATGTTGTTCTAACATGAGGAAAAGTGCCTGAAGTCTGAATAGACTTTTGATTGCAAATGTGAGGAAAACGTTTATCAAACACTTGGTTGTTTTTGTAGAAATAAAATGGGTAAAGACAAAACATGGTGTTCTATAAGCATATATTTATTTAATATACAGCGAGATCTCTCTTAAGATCTTAAACATCTCTGAAACAAACACAAGCGTCTCTTTATGGAGTGATGAGCAGAAACGACTCAATGCAGCATCGGTTTGTGCATGATAATATGATCTCTGTCCTGGTGTGTGTGTGTGTGTGCGTGTGAGCCGCTGGTCTTTGCAGATCTGTACATCTTCATTAAATTAGGCGGGACGCTTACGCCGACGCCGTCTTCTTCTCTTTGTACGTGGCCATCATCTTCTTGATCTCGGCGATGGCTTTGCCTGGATTCAAACCCTGCGGAGCGAGAAACTCATGAGGACACTTGAAGACATCCTCTGGTCAAACGTCTTGTGAATTGTGTGCGTCTTACCTTCGGGCAGGTTCTGGTGCAGTTCATGATGGTGTGGCAGCGGTACAGAGAGAACGGGTCCTGGAGTTTGGAGAGCCTCTCCTCGGTGTAATCGTCACGCGAGTCGATCATCCAGCGGTACGCCTGAAACACAGTCACGGAGTCGGTTTTAGAGGAATAGTTCACCCAAAGATGAGTTTGTTTCTTCATCAGATTTGGAGGAATGTGTCATTCCGTCACTGTCTCACCAATGGATCCTCTGCAGTGAATGGGTGCCGTCAAAACAGCTGAAATAAACATTACAATAATCCACAAGTAATCCACATGGACCGTGGACCGCTACTGGAAGGTCCAGGAGATTCTGAAGAACGTGCGGGTGAGATGATCATGAGACATGACGAGAAATCATTCATAGCTATCGATCTGTTTCTTGTTGTGTTCTTCTATCATATGCAGTGTTGGGGAAAGTTACTTTGCAGTATCGCGTTACCCCATAGAAAAGTAACTAACTGTGTTATTTTGTTACATTTTAGGGAAAGTAGTGCATTGTAGTCTCACCTTACTCCAAAATTGTCCAATCATGTTATTTTGTTACTTTTTATGAAAAGTAATGTGTTACAGTATCGCCTTACTCTTTAAAAAAGTAACTGTGTTATTTTGTTACTTTTTTTTTTAATGGAAGTAATGCATTGCAGTATTGCGTTACTCCATAGAAAATAAACCAATCATGTTGTTTTGTTACTTTTTATGGAAAGTAATGCAGTACAGCATCACGTTACTCTATAGAAAAGTAACTAATTGTGTTTTGTTACTTTTTTTATGGAAAGTAATGGGTTACAGTATCACGAAACTCCATAGAAAAGTAACCAATTGTGTTATTTTGTTACTTATTTATGGAAAGTAATGTGTTACAGTATAGCATTACTCCATAGAAAAGTAACTAATTGCGTTATTTTGTTACGTTTTATGGAGAGTAATGCGTTACATTATCACGTTACTCTAAAATGTAACTAATTGTGTTATTTTGTAACTTTTCTATCGAAAGTAATGTGTTACAGTATCACGTTACTCCACAGAAAAGAAACCAATTGTGTTATTTTGTTACATTTTTATGGAAAGTAATGCATTACATTATCATGTTACTCTAAAATGTAACTAATTGTGTTATTTTGTAACTTTTCTATTGAAAGTAATGCGTTACAGTATCACGTTACTCCACAGAAGAGGAACCAGTTGCATTATTTTGTTACGTTTTTATGGAAAGTAATGCGTTACATTATCACGTTACTCTAAAATGTAACTAATTGTGTTATTTTGTTACTTTTTATGGAAAGTAATGCGTTACATTATCACGTTACTCTAAAATGTAACTAATTGTGTTATTTTGTTACTTTTTATGGAAAGTAATGCGTTACAGTATCACGTTACTCCATAACTATACTCCATAAGTAATCCACACCACTCCGGTCCATCAGTTAACATCTTGAGAAAACAAAAGCTTTTGAACCGTTTTGGCTTGTAAACCGTGCAGATTTCTCTCCTGATTCAGACCAGACCAGTTTTTCACTGGAGGAAGTATTATTATGGACTCAGTGTATTTTAGTTAAAAACATCTAAATGACAGATTTGTTTCAGGTTTTTTGTTTAAAGATGTTCACTGATGGACTGGAGTGGTGTGGATTATTGTAATGTTTCTATCAGCTGTTTGGACTCCCATTCTGACGGCACCCATTCACATCCATGCGACGAAGAAACGAAGGACCTGCGGATGAGCACATTTTCAGTTTCAGTTTTGCGCTGACCTGCATGAGGACGGCTGGTCCCAGATACTTGTCTCCGTTCCACCAGTAGCTCGGACAGCTGGTGCTGCAGCAGGCGCACAGGATACACTCATACAGGCCGTCCTGACAGAGACACACATGTGAGACAACACACAAACGCTGGAACGCACACACACGCGTGTCCTGATGCGTTTACGCTACCAGTTTCTGTCTGTCCTCGACGCTCTGCAGGTACTGCTCCTTCCCCTGTTTGGACTCGTCCTTCTTCTTCAGGTACGGCTCGATGGACTTGTACTGCGCGTAGAAGTTGCTCATGTCCTGCGGAGACAGACGGTGTTCACACAAACCCACCGAAGGACAAAAACACGGCGTCTTCTTTCGGATACTCACCGGCACCAGGTCTTTGACCACGTACATGTGCGGCAGAGGATAGATCTTCGTCACCTTGCTGGTGTTAGTGTCGATTTTGTTCAGACACGCCAGCGTGTTTCCGCCGTTGATATTCATCGCACAAGACCCGCAGATCCCTGCGGACAGAACCGGCTTAGACCCGAAACCACATCAGAACCAGTTCACACACAAGTAGACCGTGCTCTCACCCTCTCTGCAGGAGCGTCTGAAGGTCAGCGTGCCGTCCATCTCGTTCTTGATCTTGATGAGCGCGTCCAGAACCATCGGCCCGCAGCTGAAACACAACACACGCCCTTCAGAGCCACATCTAGAGACTAACGGATTCGGGTGCGAGCGAACGTCCGGCGGCTCCACTCACGTGTTGAGGTCGATCTCGTACGTCTGCATGCGAGGTTTGTCTCCGACTCTGTCGGGATCCCAGCGGTAGATCTGGAACTTCTTGATTCTGGGTTGCGCCGCGGGCGCCGCCGCCGTCTGCGCGAACCGCACCGCCTGACAATGACCAATCAGAACACAGACACTGACCTCTAGTGTTCACAGACGGAATTACGTCACTGACAGTAACAGAAAACACTCTTAAACGAGTCACATGATCCACACATATCACATATAATAACTAAAATACTGCATACATCACATCGTAAGCTGAATTAGTGCTTAAAACATCAATAATGCAAAACAAACGCTTGTCGTTTCATATTCACATCATAAATATTATTATGAAACAATAATAATCTGTATAAATCTCCTTGTCTGTTGTTGCAGACTCTGATCTGATGCTGTAAACTTTGATTTGTGTCTCTGTCAAACTGATCATCCGCTATTGATGATCGGATGTGATCGATCGGCGCTGATGAATCGTGTCGTGATGTTTCTCACCATTATCGCGGGTCGGTGAACGGCGGCGCAGCGGCTCAAGGAGAAACACACCGCGGCCATGATCGCGTCAATCTGACCCTTCGCTCCTCCAGCAGCCCACAATGCACCGCGCCGCGGGGCGCGTCTTAAAAAACACGCTCAGCTGCCTGTTGAGACGGTGTATGCGTCGGTACTGAGCACAAATGATGTGCACTAGGTAGGAAGGTCACTATAGGTTTTGAAACACAGCCGGGATGATGCTTATGAAAATGCGATGTTTATGAAGTTGATTATCAGATACGAATCACTGATTGTGAAGTATATTTAGCCTATAGCATAAATCACACCTATTATAACTAGATTTACTGTAATAAAAGAAAAAAAAATCTCTTTCATAATTCTTAATAATAGTCATTAATAGCATTTGAATGGTAATAATGCGTATGTATATATAATAATAATAATAATAATAATAATAAAAACATTTGTGCTTGACTTTTGTTTTGTAAGTCTGGCGGAGGTTCGCATGACCCGGATGTGACGTCGCGTCACCGGCAAAGGCAAACAGCGCACGAGAGCTTGAGGTCACGCGTGTAAAATCGGTTGACATTAATCTGCAATAAGTTATTGGATCGCGCGGACTGATCGGTCGTCATGGTGTTCCTCACGCTCTCCTGCTGGATCCGGAACCGCGGACCGGACCGATACTGGAAAGTGCAGGAGCTTCTGAAGAACGCGCGGGTGAGAAGATCACGATGATCATGAGGCAGGAGCAGAAATCATCATCTGTGTATCTTTCTAATGGGATCGGATAGAAGTGCAGTGTTGGGCAAAGTTACTTTTAAAACTAAAGTGTTACAGTATCGTGTTCCATACACTAACTGTGTTACATTTATTGGAAAGTGATGCATTACACTATCGTGTTACTTATTGTTACTTTTAATGAAAAGCTATATCGCGTTACTCCATAGAAAAGTAACCAGTGGTGTTATTTTGTTACGTTTTATGGAAAGTAACGCATTGTAGTACCATGTTACTCCATAGAAAAGCAACAAATTGTATTATTTTGTTACTTTGTATGGAAAGTAACGTGTTGCAGTATCGCGTTACTCCATAGAAAATTAACTGATCATGTTATTTCGTTACACTTTAGGGAAAGTAACGTGCTGTAGTCTTGCTTTACTCTATAGAAAAGTAACAAATTGTTATTTTGTAACTTCTTATGGAGAGTAATGCAATGCAGTATCACGTTACTTCATAGAAAAGTAACTAATCATGTTATTTTGTTACTTTTTAATAAAAAGTAATGCATTGTAGTATCTAGTTACTCCATGAAAAATTAACTTATTTGTGTTATTGTATTACTTTTTATGGAAAGTAACACATTGTAGTATCATGTTACTCCATAGAAAAGCAACAAATTGTGTTATTTTGTTACACTTTAGGGAAAGTAACATGTTGCAGTATCATGTTACTCCACAGAAAATTAACTGATCGTGTTATTTCGTTACACTTTAGGGAAAGTAATGTGCTGTAGTCTCACCTTACTCTATAGAAAAGTAACAAATTGTTATTTTGTAACTTCTTATGGAGAGTAATGCATTGCAGTATCATGTTACTTCATGGAAAGTAACTAATCATGTTATTTTGTTACTTTTTAATGACAGTTACTCCATGAAAATTAACTTATTTGTGTTACTGTATTACTTTTTATGGACAGTAACACAAGTAACAGTAACACAGGAAATTACATTTTAGGAAAAGTATTGCCTTGTAGACTCCCCTTACTCTGTACAAACCTTTATCCAATTTCTCTCAAACTGTTAGTCAATAAACGGAAATACAAAGTAACTGGCGCTACTTACATTGGTTACATAAAGAAAACTTTCCTTATTACACTGGGAATCAAACATAATTTGCTGTTTTTTGCAGCATTTCCGCGGCAGGAAGAACCGCTGCTACAGTCTGGCGGTGCGCGCCGTCCGCAGGGCGTTTGTCTACGCCAGCAAAGCACGGAAAGCCAAACGACGCAGTATGAGACAGGTAAGACACACGTCATGTGACCATCACACCTGTCAGTCACTCACACTGAACGCTAACGCTCGTCTGTGCCGCAGCTGTGGATCCAGCGCATCGCCGCGGCCACCAGAGAGCACCACATGAAGTACCCGGCGCTCATACACAACCTGCTGAAGGTCAGTGTGACGTCACGCGTCTGATTCTCCAGCGTTCAGGTGTGGTGTGCGTTAACCGCGTGTGTGTTTGTGCTCACAGTGCAGCGTTCAGCTGAACAGACGCGTGTTGTGCGACCTGTCCGTCACCGAGCCGCGGTCGTTCCGGGCGCTCGCCGCACTGGCCCACGCGCGCCGGACCGAGGGGCTCAGAGCCGCGCTGGGCGACGGGAGCGAACCGCCGGGCGTTTTCTCACGCATCACACAGCTGCAGTGAATCACCCCGCCCTGAACCTCCGCCAGCCAATCACAGCGCAGCTGACCATGTGACCTCAGATGGCTGCTGAGTGCCTGTCTGGATCGGTTCCTGTAAATAAGTGTCATTTGTGTGTGTGTTTATGATGTCAATAAAACATTTTCCTATTTAATGAGAGCTGTGTGTTGTATTGATAATCATAATCAAGTCACATTTATACAATTTCAGTCTCATTTTATATAATATAGATCATTTTAAAGCAGCTGCACAGTAATAAACAGAACGTAAACAGTGTGAATGCTGTAAAATTCATCAGTTATCAAACAGAAACATAAAGATCATATAATGCACATTTACTTACTGTGGAAAAATGATAAAATGTCTCCATATAAATGTATATATATATTCGACTATTATCTATGCATATGTAATGATTAATAAATGCATATGATCGCAGTACAAAAAAGACGATTACACATCAATATATGACTGAGATTTGATCCAACAATTAAATTTCATGTTTTGAGGTGTTTTCGTTTATTCAAGACATTTTTATATTTGACAGCTGTATTTTTTAATCAAATATTTAATTGATAAATAATTCATAGCAAAATTTGCATTATGTATTTTATTAACCAGTGTTATTTTAGTATCAATGAGATACTGTTATAGTTTCTGTTCATATTTTGACTTTATGTATTTTTTATTTTTATTTTTTTTCATGTTAATTGTAGTTAATTGTGTGTTTTGTGATTTTTATTTTTTTAAGTTTTGTTGTTTTAAAAACATGTGGTATTTACTAGTTTTTAATATAATAATATGTATTTTATTATAAATAATACCCTTCGGTTCTCTAATGTAAACATTCATAATCTTGTAATTATATTAATACAGATCGTGTAACATAATTTCCTGGTAATGTTGTTGTAAAACAATGTTATTTATCAGATTACAACAAAATCTTATTTTGCTTAGCATTTATATACAATTCTAGCTTTTTCAATTAATTTTTATTTTCATGTTTTAAATCTAGTTAAATTTTCAGTTATTCCGTTTTGCGTTTTGATTATTTTTATTATTATTATTTTTAATATGTCTAATTTGTATTTCAGTTCTAGTTTTAATAATTCAGTTAATGTTGCTTTGGAAACTTGCTGAAATAAAATAAGGTTAGGTTTTTTATGTCATATTTTATTCAAGTAACGAAAACGTTTTAAATGTTTTTTAATGCTTTATTATTCAACGCCACAAGAACAAGAGGTGTCATTCACATCATCATGTTAATATTAGCCGCCAGAGAAAAAAGAAAAAACACGAAAAGGAAAGAAAAAAAAAGGACGTGTTTTCATTTGCCTGTAATAATCCTTTTAATCGCTTAAACGCCGCATGTGACGCTGCAAACTGACGCAAGAGCCGCGCTGACAGCTGTCGGCCACCGTACGCCTCCGTGTGGGCGTGGCCTCCTCCCTGACCTTCTGAAGGACGAGCGCGCGAGCCAATGAGCGCGGCGCGGCGGCGCGTGAGGAGCAGGGCGCGTGCGCAGAGCGCGGCGTGACACTCGTGGAGTGGAAGTGTGTGTGAGTGTGTGATTGTGAACCCGGTTCGTCCGTGTCTGTCTGCGGATCATGTCGTGGCTCTTCGGGCTCAATAAAGGTCAGAGCGGCGCTCCGCCGGACGCTCCGGTTCCGCCCGTTCCTCCTCCTCCGCCCCCGGCCGGCGGCTCCGGCTCCGGCTCCGGTTCCGGTTCTGGCGACAAACCCAAGGACAAATGGAGCAACTTCGACCCGACCGGGCTGGAGCGCGCCGCGCAGGCGGCCAAAGAGCTGGACCGATCGCGTGAGTAACGCGTCACGACGCTTCGTTCATTGCTCGGTGTGCATGTCATAATCATATGAAGGGCATTAGGTCAAAGGTCAGCGCTGGTTTAGTGATGTTTGACCCCTGTGTCCGCAGGTCACGCCAAAGAGGCGCTGGATCTGGCGCGCATGCAGGAGCAGACGGTGCAGATGGAGCACCAGACCAAGATCAAGGTACGGTAGAGCCGGTCCACACTGAGTCCGGATCACCTGAGACCGGCTGCGGTCACAAAGATGCTGCTGCTGCTGAGGAGTGAAACACACATCAGTCATGTTAATGAATTTTCTGTTTAAAGGGATAGTTCCCCCAAAATTAAAATGACCCCTTGATTTACTCACCCTCAAGCCTTCCTAGGCGTATGTGACTTTATTTTTTCAGATGAGTGCAATCTCAGAAAGAGTTACAATAACAAATGCCCAGGCTCTTCCAAGCTTTATAATGGAGGTGAATGGCTGTTGAGATTTTGAACACCAAAAAAGTGTGTCCATCAATCATAAAAAGCGATCCACGTGGCTCCAGGGGTTAATAAAGGCCTTCTGAAGTGAATCAGTGTGTTTCTGTAAGAAAAACATCCGTATTTACAAATTTATAAAGCGTAATCTCTAGCTTCCACTAACTGTCGTTAGAAGATAGCGGCGTAATTGGCATTTTTGGGTGAACTGTCCCTTTAAGACAGAGTTTGTGAGAAAATGCATCAGATGAAGCGTCTGTAAGGTGAATGTGAAATATTACAAAATTATGCAATTGTTAACAATAAAATTATGAATGGAAATCTGTTCCCAGAGTGAAAAATAAAAAACATAATTATGAGTTTTTATCTCACAGTTATGAGATGCACACTCAGAATTTAGAGAAAAAATGCAGAATTGTGAGAGATAAACTCCTTAACAAGATATAAACAAGGTATTACATCTCGCAATTCTGTATTTTTTGTTTTCGCCGTAAAATAAAACGTGAAAAAACAACTTGTGATTTTACTTTCACAAATCAGACCATTTCTCACAATTCTGAGATTTTGAATATTTATTTCAAATATTTATAATAATAATAATAATAATAATAATAAATGCTTTCAGGTCTCTATACGAATAAATCATATATTTTCATATTTGTTTAATTTATTTATTTTTAGTAGAAATGGCTTATAAATATTAAAATAAAATATTTATAAATTTCCCTGATAGTGTTTTCATGATGACATAAACATTAATGTTCATTTCACAACTCGAGACTTTTTTCTTTCAAATATAAGAAAAAAAAATCAGAATATTGAGAAAATCAGAGAAAACAGTCAGAATGAGTTTATATCTCGCTATTTTGACTTATGTAACTTATCTCACAAAGTCATAATCGAGGGGAGAAAAAATCTGAATTGTGAGATAAAGTCACGATTACCTGTTTTATTTTTTTTTTAATTCTGTGGTGAAAATGGTCTTCATGCAGTGTCCAAAAAATAAAGAAGTAGAAAAACTTCAGCAAAAGCTGAATATACAGAGACTATTGTAGAATTATGATGGAGTATATAACAATTTGATTCACAGCACCTTCATTAATAAAATAAAAAGATTAATAAAATCTGCCATAAACACACCAGATGCACTTTATTTATTCTCCATGTTTTTCTTGTTTGTCTTTATGGAGAAAAGCTACACTTTCACACTGTGTGTTTTCATGTGTTGTGTGTTCCAGGAGTACGAGGCGGCGGTGGAGCAGCTGAAGGGAGATCAGATCCGCGTCCAGGCTGAGGAGCGCAGGAAGACTCTCAATGAGGAGACCAAACAGCACCAGGCGGTGAGATGCACATCTGAGCACATGATCATGAAGATGATGATGATGATGATGATGATAGTGATGGTGATGGTGATGATAATTGTCTCGTCCGCAGAGGGCACAATATCAGGACAAGCTGGCGCGGCAGCGGTACGATGACCAGCTCCGGCAACAGGTGCGATTCTACAGACTCTCTCAGACTCCTCTAATCTCTGTCAGACTCCTTTAAGACTCCTCTGATTGCTCTCAGACTCCTCTGATTTCTCTCAGTCTCCTCTGACCTCTGTCAGACCCCTTTAAGACTCCTCTGAATCCTCTCAGACTCCTTTAAGACTCCTCTGTTTCGACTCAGACTCTCTCAGGCTCCTCTGATTCCTCTCAGACTCCGCCGACTCCTTTAAGACTTCTTTGATTCCTCTCAGACTCCTTTAAGACTCCTCTGAACTCTGTCAGACTCCTTTAAGACTCCTCTGATTCCTCACATACTCCTCTAATTCCTCTCAGACTCAGACTCCTGTGATTTCTCTCAGACTCCTTTAAGACCACTCTGATTGCTCTCAGACTCCTTTAAGACTCCTCTGTTTCGATTCAGACTCCTCTGGTTCTATTCAGACTCTCTCAGACTCCTCTGATTTCTCTCAGACTCCTTTAAGACTCCTCTGATTTCTCAGACTACTTTAAGACTCCTCTGATTCCTCTCAGACTCCTTTAAGACTCCTCTGATTCTATTCAGACTCTCTCAGACTCCGTTCAGACTCTGATTCCTCTCAGACTGTTATACTCGTCTCAGACTCCTATGATTCCTCTCAGACTCCTCTGATTTCTCTCAGACTCCTTTAAGACTCCTCTGATTGCTCTCAGACTCCTCTGACCTCTGTCAGACCCCTTTAAGACTCCTCTGAATCCTCTCAGACTCCTTTAAGACTCCTCTGTTTTGACTCAGACTCTTTCAGACTCCTCTGATTCCTCTCAGACTCCGCCGACTCCTTTAAGACTTCTTTGATTCCTCTCAGACTCCTTTAAGACTCCTCTGAACTCTGTCAGACTCCTTTAAGACTCCTCTGATTGCTCTCAGACTCCTCTGATTTCTCTCAGACTCCTCTGACCTCTGTCAGATGCCTTTAAGACTCCTCTGAATCCTCTCAGACTCCTTTAAGACTCCTCTGTTTTGACTCAGACTCTCTCAGACTCCTCTGATTCCTCTCAGACTCCGCCGACTCCTTTAAGACTTCTTTGATTCCTCTCAGACTCCTTTAAGACTCCTCTGAACTCTGTCAGACTCCTTTAAGACTCTTGTGATTTCTCTCAGACTACTTTAAGACTCCTCTGATTCCTCTCAGACTCCTTTAAGTCTCCTCTGTTTCGATTCAGACTCTTCTGATTCTATTCAGACTCTCTCAGACTCCTCTGATTTCTCTCAAACTCCTTTAAGACTCCTCTGATTCCTCTCAGACTCCTTTAAGGCTCCTCTGATCTCTGTCAGACTCCTTCAAGACTCCTCTGATTTCTCAGACTACTTTAAGACTCCTCTGATTCCTCTCAGACTCCTTTAAGACTCCTCTGAACTCTGTCAGACTCCTTTAAGACTCCTCTGATTCCTCACATACTCCTCTAATTCCTCTCAGACTCAGACTCCTCTGATTTCTCTCAGACTCCTTTAAGACCACTCTGATTCCTCTCAGACTCCTTTAAGACTCCTCTGTTTTGATTCAGACTCCTCTGATTCTATTCAGACTCTCTCAGACTCCTCTGATTTCTCTCAGACTACTTTAAGACTCCTCTGATTCCTCTCAGACTCCTTTAAGACTCCTCTGATTCTATTCAGACTCTCTCAGACTCCGTTCAGACTCTGATTCCTCTCAGATGTTATACTCGTCTCAGACTCCTATGATTCCTCTCAGACTCCTCTGATTTCTCTCAGACTCCTTTAAGACTCCTCTGAATCCTCTCAGACTCCTTTAAGACTCCTCTGTTTTGACTCAGACTCTCTCAGACTCCTCTGATTCCTCTCAGACTCCGCCGACTCCTTTAAGACTTCTTTGATTCCTCTCAGACTACTTTAAGACTCCTCTGATTTCTCTCAGACTCCTTTAAGACTCCTCTGATTCCTCTCAGACTCCTGATTGATACGCATCAGTCTAACGCCTGTGTTCCTCCACAGCAAGTCCTGAACGAGGAGAACCTGCGCAAACAGGAAGAGTCCGTGCAGAAACAGGAAGCCATGAGGAGAGGTTAGGCCGACTGACGTCATTCTGAATTCACAGTGTTTGCGTTTTTCGTGGTCTGAATGTGATTGTGTGTGTTTCCGTAGCGACCATCGAGCACGAGATGGAGCTGCGGCACAAGAACGAGATGCTGCGTGTGGAGGCGGAGTCTAAAGCTCGCGCACGTGTGGAGAGAGAGAACGCCGACATCATCCGCGAACAGATACGACTGAAAGCGGCCGAACACAGACAGACCGTCCTCGAGTCCATACGGTAATATCACTCATTCATCACAACGATGCACGTTTTATAGATTAGATAATATTTCATTTCATACATGTAAGACAATATTAATATTATAAATAAAATTAAATATTTCCTTATTTTTGTTATTTGAGTTATTTTTAGGGTTAAGGTTATTCATTTAAACACTTGGTGAAGATTAATGGCTGAATAAATAATACCAAATATATGCAAGATATTTATAAATGCACCATAATTAAAGGTTTAAATTAAAATAAAAATGTTTTCAGTTGCTTCAGATGTGGTCATGTGACTGATCATGTGGTCATGTGACGGTTCATTGTGTGTTTCAGGACGGCGGGCGCCGTTTTTGGTGAAGGTTTCCGTGCGTTTGTATCAGACTGGGATAAAGTCACGGCGACGGTAAGCGCTGGCGTGTGTGGTGTGTGTCAGATGTCGTTGTGTGTGCGCGTGTGTGACGTCTGGTGTGTCCTGTAGGTGGCGGGGCTCACGCTGCTGGCGGTGGGCGTTTATTCCGCACGTAACGCCACCGCTGTGGCCGGACGATACATCGAGGCTCGGCTAGGAAAACCTTCGCTAGTACGAGAAACGTCACGATTCACTGTGGTGGAAGCCCTCAAACACCCCATCAAGGTATGACACATGTGTGCACAATGAGCACTTCCTGCACAGACAGGATGTGAGGTGAACAGCAGCGCTCATGCGCATGTGTATCGTTTCAGATGGCGAAGCGCTTGAAGAGCAAACCGCAGGACGCGCTGGAGGGAGTCGTGCTCAGCGTGAGTATTTGCACATCCATCACCACACGCACTTTTCGTGTTAAGTGCGCGTCTCACTTCCCGTCTCACTTCCTGTCTCCGCAGCCAACGCTAGAGGAGCGCGTGCGTGACATCGCCATAGCGACGAGGAACACGCGACAGAACCGCGGCCTGTACCGGAACATCCTGATGTACGGCCCACCGGGGACGGGAAAGACGCTCTTCGCTAAGGTAACGCTCGCGCACACGTGCGTTCGTACGCGTTGTAGCTTTGCCGTGCGCATGTAACCGTGTCTGATTGGCTGTGAGCAGAAGCTGGCGATGCACTCTGGGATGGATTACGCCATCATGACGGGAGGAGACGTGGCGCCGATGGGGCGAGACGGAGTGACGGCGATGCACAAGGTGTTCGACTGGGCCGGAACCAGCGGCCGTGGGTGAGAAACGCATTATATATAAATCTGACCCAGATAACTTTGAGTGAGTGAGTGTGTGTGTTGACTGTGAGCGTGAGTTAAGTATGTTTGCGAGTGTGAGTGATTGTGCATGAGTGAGGAAGTGTGTGCACGTGTATAAGTGTGAGTGATTGTCAGTGCGTGCATGAGTGCGTGCGCTAGTGTCATTGTGTGTGTGTGTGTGTGTGTGTGTGTGTGTGTGTGTGTGTGAGAGCATGAGTGATTGTTTGTGTGGTTGTGTGCATGAGTGCATGTGAGCGTGCGAATGAGTGCGCGTGTGTGTGCATTTATGTGTGAGAATGGATGTGTACATGTGTGTGGCATGAATGTGAGTGTGAGTGTGTGCGTGCGCACAAGTGTGAGCGTGCATGTGATTGTGAGTGTGTGTGAGTGAGAGTGCTCAAGTGTGTGCATGTGTGAATGTGTGCGTGTGTGCAAGTGATTGTGCAGTTAAGCGTGTGCGATTGTGTGAGTGTGAGCATGAGTGCGCATGTGAGTGTGAATGATTGTGTGTTGTTTTGAGTGTTTGATTGTGATGTGCTCTTGTTTTCAGGCTGCTGCTGTTTGTGGATGAAGCCGACGCATTCCTGCGCAAGAGATCCACCGTGAGTCTCACACTCCTTCACTGCGTGTGTGTATTCGTGTGTGTGTCGCCGCATGGTCATGTGACGCGTCTCTGTCATGTGTGTGTTTCAGGAGAAGATCAGCGAGGATCTGCGCGCGACTCTAAACGCATTCCTGTACCGCACTGGAGAACAGAGCAACAAGTAAACACACGTCTGACACACACACACACACACACAAACAGACATGATGTTGACGTGTGTGTTTGTTTCAGGTTCATGCTGGTTCTTGCCAGTAATCAGCCAGAGCAGTTTGATTGGGCCATAAACGATCGAATCGACGAGATCGTGAACTTCATGTTGCCGGGACTCGAAGAAAGAGAGCGACTCGTACGGCTGTACTTCGACAGATACGTGCTGGAGCCGGCCACCGGAGGACGACAGTGAGCGACACACACTACACACGCTATATTAGTTATTTATATTTTCAGTTTTCACACAACATCGGATTAAAATGCTGCATCATACTGAAAGTGTGTGTGTGTGTGTGTGTGTGTGTGTGTGTGTGTGTGTGTGTGTGTGTGTGTGTGCAGGAGGCTGAAGTTGGCTCAGTTCGATTACGGGCTGAAGTGTTCAGAGATCGCGAAGCGTGTGGAGGGAATGTCCGGACGAGAAATCTCCAAACTCGCAGTGGCCTGGCAGGTTCGTTCCTTTGTTATCGACATTAACGCTGCACACAAATACACTCAAACATCACAATCAGAGGCTCATGGGTAACACTGTTGTGTGTGTGTGTGTGTGTGTGTGTGTGTGTGTGTGTGTGTGTGTTGTAGGCGGCGGCGTACTCCTCTGAGGACGGTGTTCTGACGGAGGCGATGATCGACGCGCGTGTGGACGATGCCATTCGGCAGCACCGTCAGAAGATGGACTGGCTTCACGGTGAAGGGGTTCTGGATAACGAGGGACGGCCGATTCTCGCAAAAGGCTCCGCGCCGCCGATCAAGGCACAGGAAGTGCTGCGCCCTCTACAGGAAGTGCCATCAGACCCGAACAAAGGCGACGGGACTCCGGTTTAACGCTCGTTGGGAGTCGCTGCTTGTATTAGTATAACGATTAAAACTGCAGTACGTCCGTCTGTTGTGTGTTTGTGCCGATGTTTACTGATCACGAGTCTGTAACGTTAATATTCACTGTTAATAATCGCTGAGAGACTGGAAACGAGTCCAAATGAAATCGATGGAAACTGTTTTTACGTCTGACAGTAAAGCAATTTTCATTTCTTACAACATCTGTTTGAGTTTGAACGGAATCAGTTGTGATTTTCTGATCATTTACAAAATCACCGGATCATTTACTGTTGCTCAACAACACAAACAGTGTGTACAACAACATCTGACTAAAATGACTCATCATATGTGACCTTGGATTGCAAAACCAGTCTTAAGTATCATGGGTGTATGTGTAGCAGTAGTCAACAATATATTGTATGGGTCAAAATTATGACCCAAAATTTTTACATTTTTAAATTAAAGATCATGTTCCATAAAGATATTTAGTAAATGTTCTACCGTAAATGTATCAAAACGTAATTTTTTATTAGTAACATGCATTGCTAAGAATTTGGTTGTATTTCAGCCAAATATTGCCCCATCCTAACAAACCACACATCAATGGAAAGCTTATTTATTCATCTTTTGGATGATGTATCAAATAACTGAATCAAAAACATAATGATGAAAACAGCCGCATAGCAGCTTTTCATTAACAAGAAGCGTCCGAATGAACCGATTCACCACAATGTTTCGAACTCTCCAATCCGAGATCCATTTAGAATAAACCGACTCGCTAGAAAGAATCGGACTTTTCAAAGCTATATCCATTCACAGCGAACCGACTCGCAAGATTCGGTCCATTTAGAGCGAACCGACTCGCTAGAAAGAATCGGACTTTCCAAAGCTATATCCGTTCACAGCGAACCGACTCGCTAGAATTTTCGGAACATTCCATTTAGATGCTAAGCTATATATTCAAGACCGATTCATTTAGAGCGAACCGACTCGCTAGAAAGAATCGGACTTTCCGAAGCTAAACATAAGAGCGATCCATTTAGAGCGAACCGACTCGCTAGAATGAATCGGAATTTCCAAAGCTATATACATTCACAGCGAACCGACTCGCTAGATTCGGACTTTCCGAAGCTAAACATAAGAGCGATCCATTTACAGCGAACCGACTCGCTAGAAAGAATCGGACTTTCCGAAGCTTAACATAAGAGCGATCCATTTAGAGCGAACCGACTCGCTAGAATGAATCGGAATTTCCGAAGCTATATACATTCACAGCGAACCGACTCGCTAGATTCGGACTTTCCGAAGCTAAACATAAGAGCGATCCACTTACAACGAACCGACTCACTGGAATGAATGTGATATACATAGAGTGAGCGGCTCGCACGACAGCAAAGTTATACAAATATAACATTAAAACAGCGATTAACGGTACGTTATATGTATTATTAAATGAATACACTTGAGGATATTTTGCGGATTCGGTTAATTTCCACACCCTATACTGTGGCAGCGGTGTATGACGAGCTCGTATATGATTATTGATCTACTGACACCTGCTGGACGATTTTAATAATAACAATAAAAATACAAAATAATATGAGACGCCACATTATAACGAACACGATTTCAGCTGCACGTAAACTGACAAACGCAACAAAAATAATCACTGAAGTGTTCTTAAATCAATACAACAAACAACACATCCATAAACAGTGACTTCAGAGAAACAGCGGGCGCGCCCAAACGTAGCGGACGTCGCCCTGCGCGCGCTCGAGTCTCGAGACGCGTGACGTGTGTGCGTGCGCGCTCCCGATCGGAGGGAAGATGGCGGATGTTTGGAGTGAGGAGCTTCGTGAGAGCAGCTGATAAAGAGAAACACAAACAACAGCGGAAAAGCAGAAGAAGCGCGCCGGCGAGAGACAGACCGACACACCGGCACACAGGTAAGCGCGCGCCCGCCCGCCTCGCGGCACCCGTTTAATCGCCGCTATAGCCGTCATCATCATCAGACGAGAATAACCGGCTGTTAGCGCTCAGCTAATGAAACGGCAGCCGAAAATACTCTCGATTTACACCTCACTACTGCAGTGCACGCGCTTACTGTGCTTCACCAGTAAATGTGAGTGTAAACACGGTAAAGTGACGGTCTGAGGCGGCGAGAAACGTCGTTAATTCGATCAGATCAGAGAAAACAACAGAGCTGGAGCTGGAGATCTTCAGCACGATCATTCGTGCGGCTCTGACGTGGTGTTTGACAGCACGAGTCCAAATCTGTCTGTCCTTAAAGTCAGTTTCTTCTTATAAGTGCTGTTGTCATGCAGTGAGTGTGCTTGAAATGTGGACATCAGCTGATCACGACCTCCAGCAGGTTCTGAGATGCTCTTGAGAGCATCTTGAGGAGCATCTTGAAGAGCATCTGAGTCTCGTGCTATTACTCAGCGCTGTTTACTCTCAGATCCGCAGACGGCGTCATGTCTCGCTGCGCAGACGGTGAGGACAGCTGCTCGGTTGCCATGGAGACGGAGGAGGGCGTCGCGGCGGCGGAGGTGAAGCCGGGCGTCCGCAGCATGGGCGAGCTCCCCGAGGAGGTGCTGGAGTACATCCTGTCCTTCCTGTCGCCGTACCAGGAGCACAAGACGGCCGCGCTGGTCTGCAAGCAGTGGTATCGCCTCATCAAAGGTCAGCGCGGGTCACGTGATCAATGAAGCTGAAGAGCGAAAACTACAACCGCAAAGTTGTAGTAATCGCTCTCTAGTCTTCGAGAAAATAGCCACATCACGACTATAGTGAAAACCACACAGACAACCAAAATACCAGTGGTTTACTTTTAAACCAATCAGAACCCAGCGAATTTAACGCAGCCAGTGACAAATCTGCAGGGAAAAAAATAGCTATTGCTATAGTTATCGTTACGCTTATCGATAAAGTTAGCATTATCATCATAGTTTTCTTATAGCCACACCGTTATAGTTATCATTATAGTTTTAATTATTAGTATAATTAGTATAGCTACTATTGTAATAGTTGATATCACTCTAGTTGTATTACTGTTATCGCTATAGTTAATGTTACCTTTACAGTTTTTATCGTAGCTATTGTTGTAGTTATAGTTGTTATGGTTACTGTCAATCATTATTATAGTCAGCGTTATAGTTATCGTTACAGTATTATAGTTACTCTTACAATTATCGTTACAGTTGTCATTGTAGTTGGTGCTGTAGTTATCGCTATATTTGGAATTATAGTTATTCTAATTATAGTTGCCATTACAGTAACTCTTATAATAATCGTTGTTGTTATAGTTAAAGTTATAGTTGCAGTTGTCGTTATAGTAATCATTGTAGTTGCGTTATAGTTACTGTTATAGGGTAATAGTCACTATTTCGTTATTGTTGTTATAGTTACTGTTAAAGTTATTGTAGTTATCGTTAGTTACCAATAGTCAGTAGTTATCAATATAGTTATTGTTACTTTAGATACCATTATAATTATTGTTGTAGTTATCATTGTAGTTGTTATAGTTACTGTAGTTACTATTATAGTATTATAGTTACTCTTATAGTTATCATTATTGTAGTTGCCGTTAGTGTTGTAGTTATTGTTATAGTTACCAATATAGTTATTGTTACTTTAGATACCATTACTGTTGTTGTTGTAGTTATTGTTACAGTTACTGTAATTATAGTTACTGTTATAGTATTAAAGTGACTCATAGTTATCGTTGTTATAGTTGTCGTTAAAGTTAGTGTTGTAGTTATCGTTATAGTTACCAGTATAGTTGTTACTTTAGATGCCATTACAGTTATTGTTTTAGTTATCGTTAGTTATCATTGTAGTTATGTTACAGTTATCATTATAGTTACCGTTATAGTATTATAATTACTTATTGTTATCGTTGTTATAGTTACTGTTGTAGTTATTGTTATAGTTACCAATGTAATTATGGTTACTTTAGACACTATTATAGTAACTGTTGTAGTTACCGTTAGGGTTATTATAGTTACTGTTATTATTGTTATCATTATTGTAGTTATAGTTGTTGTTGTACTTCATTGTAAATCATTATCATTGTACCATATAGTTACCATTATTATTATTATTATAGTCATAGATATCATTGTAGTTATTGTTATAGTTATTATAGTAACTGTTGTAGTTAAAGTTAGTTGTACTTATTGTTATTGTTACTGTTGTAGTTATCATTGTAGTTACAGTTATAGTATTATAGTTACTCTTATATTTTTATAATTGTTGTAGATGTTATTGTGCTTATTATAGTTACTGTTAAAGTTATTATTGTAGGTGTTATTACAGTTAGTATTTCAGTTGTTGTGACATTTATTTTAGTTACTGTTATAGTTGTTGCTATAGTTCCGGTTATGGTTATGGTGTGCTGTATGGTTCTGGTTGTAGTTGTGGTTTAGCGTGTGATGCAGTGCTGTAACGCGTCGTTCTGATGCGCTGTGATTGTGTCATGTGACACTGGGATGTGAGACGAGTTTAACGCTCAGTGAGCTGCGAGTGTGAATCAGCACATCTGTGTGAACGACCCTCTAACGGCCCGTCTGACTCTCTGTCTCTCTCAGGTGTGGCGTATCAGTGTTATCACGGTTTCCTGAGGGCCGTTCAGGAGGGAAACATCCAGTGGGAGAGTCGCACGTATCCGTATCCTGGAACACCGATAACACAACGCTTCTCTCACAGTCAGTCAGCAGATCACACACACACACACACACACACACGTTTGTTCATGTCGATGCACTGGTTTGAAGCAGCTCAGACGTGCTGATCTCACAACAGTGTGAAGGAACCTCGTATTCACACCTCCCGATTTCATAAGCACACACCGGTTTCCTGTTTAGCAGCAGAATGAGATCACACTAGATTCTTTTGAAATCATTCTAAAGAATCACTCACTGATTCAGTCAGAGCATCTGAATCACTTCCTCATGAGATGCTCATAATTGAGTTGTATTAAATGTGTGTGTCGCAGGTGCGTGTTACTACGACTCGAATCAGTCGATGTACGTGTTCGGCGGCTGCACTCAGAGCAGCTGTAACGCGGCGTTCAACGATCTGTGGCGTCTGGATCTCAACAGTAAGGAGTGGATCCGGCCGCTGGCGTCAGGTCAGAGCGCAGTCGTGTTTGTTAGCGTGTTCGGGCGTGGCGTGAGCTCCGTCAGTCACGGCTCTCGTCTCGTGTTGTGTGTTCAGGATCGTATCCGTCTCCTAAAGCCGGAGCCACGCTGGTCATGTACCGGGATCTGCTGGTGCTGTTCGGCGGCTGGACGCGGCCCAGTCCGTACCCGCTCCACCAGCCCGAGAGGTTCTTCGACGAGATCCACACGTACTCGCCCTCCAAGAACTGGTGAGAGACGCTCACGTTTTTACCAAATAACGTTTGTTTATTCACAGGTTTGATTCGCTCCTTTCTCGTGCCACAGGTGGAACTGCATCGTGACGACTCACGGGCCGCCGCCGATGGCGGGACACTCGTCTTCTGTGATCGGCAGCACTATGGTGGTGTTCGGAGGCTCTCTGGGCGCGCGGCAGATGTACGTATGACGCGTGTGAGAGTCGCGGTGCGATGGTGTCGTGTGTTTATCGTGTGTGTTTGTGTCGCAGGAGTAACGAGGTGTGGGTTCTGGATCTGGAGCAGTGGTCCTGGTCCAAACCGGCCATCGGCGCTCCGGCTCCTCATCCGCGCGGAGGCCAGTCACAGGTAACCCCCCCCTCTCAGGCTCTATCTGATTCCCATGATGCTTTGAGGTTGTGCCGCTCACCGTGTCTCGTGTTCCTCAGATCGTGATCGATAACGAGACGCTGCTGATTCTGGGCGGCTGCGGCGGGCCGAACGCTGTGAGTATCTGCTGTGTGTGTGTGAGAGTGTGTGTGTGTGTGTGTTGACATGTTCTGCAGTGACCGTCTGTGTGTGCAGCTGCTGAAGGACGCGTGGCTGCTGCACATGAGCGCCTCCCCCTGGACGTGGCAGCAGCTGCGCGTGGAGAACGAGGATCACGGCGCGCCGGAGCTCTGGTGCCATCCCGCCTGCAAGGTGAGATTTACAGGCAGCCTTTAAATGTCTACTTTCTGAATCGGAGAACTGTGAGACATAAACTCACAATCATGAGAAAAAGACAGGATTGTAAGATAAAAAGTTTCAACAAAAACTCAGAAAAGTTAGAATTCTGAGTAAACTCTTGCAAGAGAAAGTGTGAAATAAAAATTTGTAATAACATAATTTCATCTGCTTAAACTCCCCCTTTTTCTCACAGTCCACTGCAAGGTCTCATTCAGATCCACCCTACACTTTTTTCAATAATTTGTTTCACTCAAATGTACATCGCAATACAGAAAAGATTTGTCGCTACTACCGTTACATTGCAATTTTAATTCAATTTAGATTCATGGTCTGGATTTGAGAAGGTGTCTGAATGTCATAATTGCAAGAACTGTGATGTATGTCAGAATTGTGAAAAAAAAAAAAAAAAAAAATACAAATCGCAAGATGTAAAGTGAGGATTATGAAAAAAGTTGGAAATACGAGATGTAAGGTTAGAATTGTGAAAAAAGTCAGAAATGCAAGATGTAAATTTGTGGCGAAAAACGTCAGAAATGCAGAAAAATCCGAAATGTGATGTGTTATCAGAAATCGGAAATGTACAAAAAACATCAATTGTGGGAAAGTGTCAGAATTGCAATATGTAAAGTCAGAATTACGAAAAATATCAGAATTACGAAAAACTTCAGAATTGCGGAAAAGTCAGAAATGTGAGATTTAAAGTCAGGATTACGAAAAATATCAGAATTGCGGGAAAACGTTAGAAATGCAAATTGTAAAATCAGAACTACAAAAAAATCAGAAATGCAAAATGTAAAGTCAGAATTGCAGAAAAAGTCAGACATGTGAGATGTAAAGTCTGGATTACGAAAAATATCAGAATTACAGAAAACATTAGAATTGCGGAAAAAGTTGGAAATGTGAGATGTAAAGCCAGGATTACGGAAAACATCAGAATTGCGGAAAAATGCCAGAAAGGCGGAAAAACATTAGAATTGCGGGATGTAAAGTCAGAATTACGAAAAATATCAGAATTACAGAAAACATTAGAATTGCGGAAAAAGTCAGAAATGTGAGATGTAAAGTCAGAATTATGGAAAATTTCAGAATTGCGGAAAAATGTCAGAATTGCGAGGTGTAAAGTCAAAATTATGGAAAACGTCATGGGAAACAAGACTTGTTGCTATATTGGTTACATTACGATTTTCGTGCTTCACAGTCTTGATTTGAAACAGTCGCAGTATCTCATGTTGACCTGCCTGTCTCTGTCTCTGTCTCTGTCTCAGGTGGGTCAGTGTGTGGTGGTTTTCTCTCAGGCGCCGTCGGGTCGAGCTCCTCTCAGCCCGAGTCTGAACTCCCGCCCCTCCCCCATCAGCTCAACGCCCGCCCCTCTGGGTCCGGACCCGCCCTCGCTGCGCTCTCAGTCTCCGGTGCGCAGCGGCGCGGCGGGCGTGGTGCTGGGCGCGGTCGAGGAGGCGCCCTGCGTGAACGGCCGCTGGGGGACCCTGCGTCCGAGAGCCTCGGCCCGAGCGCGGGACGGCAGCCCTTCGTCGTCGTCGCCCTCGCGAGGTCCCGACAGCCCGCCGCTGCTCAACGGCTCGTCGCCCTCGCCGCGCACCAGCCCGGTCCAGGCGGCGTCTCCGCCCACGCGGCCGCACGCGGACTACGGCTGGGACGGCTCGCCCGCCGCCGCCGACCCGCCCGCTTCCAACGGGCTGCACACGCCTCCGCAGGCCGGCTCGCCGCGCACCCCTCCGGGCGCCGTTTCTCCCGCCGCCCTGCGCCGCGGTCTGGAGGCCGTCAAAGCCTCTTCGTCGCTGCCGTCCTCTTCCTCGCCGTCCCAGCCGGGCCCGTCGGCGTCCGGCGGCACGCCTCCCTCCTCCTCCAGCCCGCCGCAGGCCGCCGACGGACACTCCATCCCGCCCATCGCCCGCCGCCTCGGCCACCACCCGCCGCAGAGCCTGAACGTGGGCAAACCGCTGTACCAGTCGCTCAACTGCAAACCCATGCAGATGTACCTGCTGGACATTTCTCGTGCCAAGTCGGACGGCGTGGTGTCGTGGAGGGTGTACGGGAGCGGCGGAGCGCCCAGCGCCGTCACCGGGCCGCCCGAGACCAGCCTGCACACGGTGGTTCAGGGCCGCGGCGAGCTCATCATCTTCGGCGGCCTCATGGACAAAAAGCAGAACGTGAAATATTACCCCAAAACCAACGCCTTGTACTTCGTCCGCGCCAAGAGGTAATGGAGGAACGCCGAGACGGACGGGAACGACTGCTGCCCTTACACTAATTTACCTTAAAATACAGCTCGACACATATAAAGGACACTCAAACATAGTTGTTGTTTCAATTTCTGAGTGAGCGAATGATGTTTTTGCTATGTGCTCTGCGAGTGTGAGTGAGAGACAGAGACAGACAGAGAGAGAGAGAGAGAGAGAAACTCTACAAGGGAATGTTTTATTGTTTCTGTCGCATTTCACCCTCAGAAACGCTGATCTGACCGAAGGAAACAGACGATTGTAGGAGGAACAGATGAAATGGACCTTTTTTACCGCTCTTTCGGCCTGCATTGTTTACATTAAACGCGTGCGTGTTTGTGTGAGAGCGTGTGTGTGTGTGCGTGTGGGCGTGATGGTGTTGTTGAGGGAATGAGACTGTGGATTGTAAATGGAAATAAAGTTCTCCATGTCTTAATTCTCTGATACAATGTTGCGTCTGTTTTTATGATCTTTTAAGCGTGTAGCACTGAAACATTTTTGTAATAGTTAAAATGGTCACGAATCAGCGATTTCCACGTAAAACTGAACAGACCAAACCGTAAATCGTAGACACTTGAAACTTGGAAGGATGGTAGTACTCGCAACAAGACGCCTACAACAAGACCAAGGCTCACCCCAATCGGCCTGACGGGGGCGCTACAGCGATCAAATGTACAAAATCGCTCATACCTTCTTAAATTTTTATCCAAAAATTACTCTGAAATTCTCAGATTCTTTAGAAAGTGAATATCAATATATATATATATTTTTTAAAAAGTTGAATTTTCGACAATTTTTAAGGACATTTGCGTATCTCAGAAAAAGAAAAACATGGCCACCATTGGTAGATGAAGTTTGAGCACCTGTTAGACGAGGTTAACGGAGGCCGATCGGAACGCAACACGGTGGGTCTGTTTGACTCACGGCCCAAAGGCTGTGGTTTTTTTTGAGATACGCAAATGTCTTTATAGACACTTGTGGCACTTTGGACCAAGACTGTGCACAGCGATATTCATATTGATAAGACAAAAAGTTGTGTAGTTATAGCCATTTTTAAGGTTTTCCCCCGCTTATAGCGCCAGCAGCTGGCCAAGCTCTGCGATTTTGTTCCTGTGACCTGTTGCTCCCCTGGAGCCAGGGTTGTAACATAATAACTCAAGGACACAAAACAAGTTTAAAAAAAATAAAAAGAAGTTTATTAAATGACTAAAGAAAACAAAATAAAGGGGACTGTGACAAAACGGAACCAGCTCTGCCAAGCTTGCCACAGGATCAGAGAGAGAGTGAGAGCATGTGTCCTGGAGTTTAAAATGGTTCCCTTCAGGTGACATCGATTAACCAGTTGATTACAGATGAGCTAGTGAATAACTGCAACAAAACAAAAGTTAGAACACTCCCACATAACAGACCTCAGATCAAGCTCTTACATAAGTGCTCAGAGTTTGGCAAACGTATCTTATTCCATTCAGGAGTTATAGGCTTTTTACTAAAGTGGCTCTGCCCCTTTCAAACGTTTTGCGCCATATTCGTATCGTACGATAGAACTCCTCATTCCAGACGACTTTGCTTCTGGAACCACTGACGTCAATCAAACTGTTTGTTAAATGATCAAGAAGATGTAAAAACCTACTTTTGCGAACTAGTCCTAGGTTTTTCACCCGATCGGAACCAAACCAATGCAGAAAGATTCTCTGGAGAGCAAATATTAATAATTACCAAAAAAAAGTTGACCTTTTGATTCAACATCGCAAAGTGACGCCAAAATGTTCAAAAGGGGCGGGTCTACTTTTAGTAAAATGCCTATAACTGCTGAAGGGAATGAGATATCTGCGCCAAACTCAGAACAGTTATGTAAGAGCTCAATCCGAGGTCACAGGAAAAAAATCGCGGATCTTGGCCACTTGGTGGCGCTATAAGAGAGGGAAAACCTTAAAAATGGCTATAACTATGCAATCATTTGTCCTATAAACATGAAAATCACTGCGCACGGTTTTGGTCCAAAGTGCTACAGGTGTCTACAAAGATATTGGCGTATTTCAAAACACATGGTCGCCACTGGCCAATGAAGTTTGAGCACCTATTAGACAAGGTTAAAAGAAATTGGCCACTGGGGGGCGATATCTAATTTTTCAAGGGTGCAAATGATTGTTCGTGGGCGTGGTTTTTCGCACATACACACGATATTCATATCATATGACAGAACTCATTCTGGACAACTTTGTCTCTAGAACCACTGCTGTCAATCAAATCGTTTGTTCAATGATTGAGAAGATGTAAAAAAAAATAAATAAAAAAACCCAACTTTAGCGATCTAGTCCTAGGTACAATTCTCTGGAGTCTCTAGGTCAATAATTACCAAAATAAATAAATAAATAAATAAATAAAATTTGCCCTTTGGGAAGCTATAATAGGGTCATTTCCAAATTTACCCAAAATCCTATACCTAACTTCATAAAACCTGGTGAGCACGTGAGAAGATGATTCTAAACAAGCAAGCCTAGTTTTAAGGAGATCAGACCACAGATGGCACAATAACAGTCATAAACATTTTAAAACATCATGTTTCTGTAGCAAATTACCTGTATTTGGCAAAATGCTTTTTTTAATCATTGATTTAGGTGTGCAGCCTTGCTAAAAAATATGTCATGTCTTTTTCCATATTTGCTTACTTGAACCCTGGTAATTGCAGCTTGCAGCTATATTATTTATTTGTTTTTTTTGTTTTTTTATCACCTTTGACTGATGTATTTTTAGTATTTAAAATTAATTTGTAAAATAAACTATGTAAATCTCATTTTTATGTCTATATATATATATATATATATATATATATAAGTTTTATTTAATGTTTCTGTTTATTTTAACATTTTAATATATATAATGTAATATTTATTCTTCAATAGATTTTCTATATATTCATATATTTTTTTCATTATATAATTGCAGCATGGTCTACCTCCTACCATCAGCGGTTTGTGTAATTGTGTAATGTAAATCTGTTTGTTCTGGTTTTGACTCAAGAATGTGAGTTTCAGATCCGCTACGGGACTTTCGCCACGATTCACCCCCATTATTCACCTTTAACCCATTTGAATTCAGGCTGCGGTGCTCCGACCTGATTGGCTGTCCGCTGGGGAGGCAGTGAGGTGGAGAAGCTGCCGCGCCGCGATTGGTCGGAGAGCGGCAGTGGGCGGGGCGTTCACACAAGCGCTTCGTGTTTACCCGTGTGTGAATCACAAACAGATCCGCGATCAGACTCGGTAAGACACGCGTTTATGCTGACATGTAAAGTTCATGAGTTTAACTTATTGTTTTGTGTTCAGCGTATTTAATGTGTAAACCAAACACGTAGGGGATTAGAACAAATGCTGCGATGATTTCATGAATATGCAAATGCAGTGTCATAAACTTAAGCAGATTATTGCATAACATTGTGTCCAGTCAGCATGATCAATAGTGTTTGACAGCGTTTGTTTTTGGATGAAAACTTCATTTTGTTAAATGAATGTGTTGACAGTAACTTCTGACCTGTTTCAGATCTGAAACCTGCACTTCTGGTTTTCTGCACACATTTCTGTGACAAACTACATACATGAAAACTGTGAAATAACACACACACACACACACACACACACACACACACAGAGCTGCTGTACCACACATGACACACACCAGCGGGATTGACGGTGGGTGACGTGTGCATCTATACATGCCAGTCATGCGTCTCATAAACTCTCAGTTCGCCCATCAGCCCTCCATCACGCCCGTCGCCCGCCCGCCGCCCGGCCCCTCGCACACCCCTCGGGCCCTGTGGCCCCCGCTGGACTTCAGTCTGGGCGCGCTGGCGTGCTGCGGCGCGTGTGTGGTCACCAACCCGCTGGAGGTGGTGAAGACCCGACTGCAGCTGCAGGGCGAGCTCCAGGCCCGCGGCTCCTACCAGAGGCACTACCGCGGCGTGCTGCAGGCGCTGTGGGTGGTGGGCAGCACGGACGGCCTCCGCGGCCTGCAGAAGGGGCTGACGGCGGCGCTGCTGTACCAGGGTCTGATGAACGGGGTGCGGCTCGGGTTCTACTCCTACACGGAGGCCGCGGGACTCACGGACGCGCCGGGCGGGAGTCTGATCGCAGGAGCTGCGGCGGGAGCGCTGGGCGCATTTATCGCCTCGCCGGCGTATCTGGTAAGACGCTCGCCTCGATCGCGCTGATAACGTGTCAGCCTGTGCTGCGGGTCGGTGTGATCTCGGAGGTCGCGTAACATGCGAAACTCAACCGTTCCTGATTGTTTACTGTATTTGAGTCATTTTCAGGAACAGTCGGGAGCAGCAACTGGAGTTGTTGTCCATTTGCTGCTGCGTCAGTCACCGCATGCACAAATGTGTGTGTGTGTGTGTGTGTGTGTGATTAGCTCTCCACACACTGAGTGTTGACAGTAAGACAGCCGGAGACGGGCTCAAATATCAAAACGGCAGAGGAAGTTATAGACAAGTATTTATGACTGACACTGTAAGACACACGCGGCTGTGACGAGGCTGTTTACAGGAGCGTTCTGTAAGCGAGCGTTCTGACTCATGTCTGTGTTTGTCCGTCAGGTGAAGACGCACTTGCAGGCGCAGACGGTGGCCGCCATCGCAGTAGGACACCAGCACAACCATCAGGTACTGAGTGATGAGATTCATGTCTAATTTGGTCTTATTTTCCAGCACCCACCCAAAATATGTGACCTGATCTGTGAGCACACAGTCGGAGCGTGCGCGTGTGTGTGTGTGTGTAGACACACCTCTCACTGTTCAGCAGCTGCAGCCAATCAGTGTCCAGCACACAGAGGCGTGTGGACGGAGCCTCACATGGCACCACTGAACTCTGATCGCTGCCGGATGTTTGTCAGCCAATCATTAGAGTGACATCATCATCATGCAGAGTCAGTGATTCTGATATTCACTCTTCAGCTCCACAAACATCTCTCATCTGCAGAGCTCCAGCACACTTCAGTGCTTATGACAAATTCCACCTAATTTAATAGTGACTTTCAATTGATGTGTTTGCAGTGATTGTATATGTATTTCTGAGTATTTTAAAGTATTTTGAGTTGGAGTATATTTGGGTTTACTTTAATGTATTTTACTTTATTTAGATATATATGAGTTTATTGGAGTATACTGGAGTATGTATCTATGTGTATCCGAGTTGATATGAATATGTTTGAGTGTATTTGAAAATATTTGAGTATCTTTTACTATATTTGAGTTAATGTATTTCAGGTTATTTAAATTTGAGTACAAGTTTAAGTTGATAGGTTGAGTTTATTTCAGTTTATTTGATTATATTTTTGTTTTTTTGATTAGATTTGAGTTTGTTTGAATGCGTTTGAGTATATTTAATATTTGCGTTTATTTTAGTTCAGTATTTGAGTTTACTTGACTATACTTAAATTTATTTCAATATATTTGACTACATTTGAGTATATTTAAGTTTTATAAATGTTTTCAATTAAAGTACATTTGAGTTTATTGTTTGATTATATCTAGCTGTTTTGTTCAAGTATATATTAGTAAATTTGAGTGTAGTGTTAGAGTATATTTAAGTTGTTTAAGCATATTTTAGTATATTTAAGTGTATATTTGAGTATGTTTGCGTTTATTGTATGAGTATGTTTGAGTATATTTGAGTCTGAGTATATTTGAATGTATTGTCTTAGTATATTTAAGTGTATTTGAGTTTATTGTTTGAGTTTGTTTGCGTATGTTTGCGTTTATTGTATGAGTATACTAGTGTATTTGAATTTGAGTATGTTTCAGTGTATTTAAGTATATTTGAGTTAATTATTTGAGTATATTGAAGTGTATTGTTCAAGTATATTTGAGTTTGTTATCTGAGTTTGTTGTATAAGTTTATTTAAGTGTGTGGTATGAGTATACTTGAGTGTATTTGAGTATGCTTGCATTTATTGTGAGTATATTTCAGCATGTTTGAGTAAATTTTAATATATTTATGGTTGAGTATATTGAATTTATTGTCTTGGTATATGTGAGTGAATTTGAATTTGAGTATATTTGAGTTTATTTTATAAGTATATATGAGTGTATGTATGAGTATATATATTTGAGTGTATTCGAAAATATTTGAGTATGCTTGCATTAATTGTATGAGTATATTTAAGTGTATTTGAGTATGTTTGAATGTATTTAAGTATAACTGAATTTGAGTGTATTTGAGTGTATTGTTTGAGTACATTTGAGTTTATTTTATGAGTATATTTGAGTGTATTAAAGTATATTTGAGTATGCGTGCGTTTATTGTATGAGTATATGAGTGTATTTAAATGTGCGCATGTTTAAGTATATGTGAGTGTATTTGAGTTTATTGTTTGAGTATATGAGTTAGTTATTTGAGTATATTTGAGTGGCTTGGTGGCTTTTACCTGCTGTTTCATTGATTGTTTGTGTTGTTTAGGGCGTGTCGAGCGCATTCGTGTCGATCTACCAGCGTGAGGGCGTGACGGGTCTGTGGCGGGGTGTGAACGGGGCCGTCCCGAGGGTCATGGTGGGGTCAGCAGCTCAACTGGCCACGTTCAGCTCGGCTAAGGACTGGGTCACACGTGCACAGGTCAGCACACGCGCACATCTGCATATATAAACGAGCACAGTCACATGTGTGAGAATGGAGTCCAGCACTAGTGAGACTGGTTTGTGAAGTTTGCGATTGTGTTCGCAGTGGTTCGGCCCTAACAGCTGGCTCACCGCGCTCACTGCTGCCATGATGAGCGGGGTCGCCGTGACGATTACCATGACGCCGTTTGATGTCATCAGCACACGCCTGTACAACCAACCGGTGGACGAGTTTAAAAGGGTAAAACACACACACACACTACATAAGACTAAATGAAGCAACATTAACAATTTACAGTGTGCATTAAAACCAAATTCCTCTCAGGGGCGTCTGTACTGCGGGTTTGTGGACTGTCTGATGAAGGTTTGTGCTACTGAGGGAATCATGGGGCTGTATAAAGGAATGACGCCAGTGTTCGTGCGTCTGGCTCCTCATACGGTTCTCAGTATGCTTATATGGGACGTCCTGAGACAGCGAGCGCTGCTGTACACGCACTGACCTGGAGCGGCAGTGAACGTTCCTGCTCAAATCTCTCAGGATGAAGGTTTTTATCGTCGTATTGCACATACTGATGCTTCGACTTGAACTGACTCTTGAAATGCAGTTGAAGAGAATCATGGGAAGGATGGTTTTACCTCACCGGTGTGTCTTATTTCTGATATAACGCTGTAAAGACTCTTTGTATTTTTAACATGCAGTTTATTAAAGTTTTTACCGACTTCATTGTGTCTGTATTTATTAGTGCTGCTTTAGAAAACAAATAAAGGCACAAGAGACTTAAGTTCATGTCTGTCTTGAGTTCATTTATATGTTAAATCGGATACCGAAACGTTTTGATCAGCTACATTTGATCCAAAATATTTAAATTTAATATTTAACGTTTAACTTTTAGTTTTTATTTTAAAATCAATTGTAATTTTTCATTTTCATACTTAACATGTTTGTCAGTTGAACCGTTTGTTTACGTTAAGTTTTTCCTCAGCGTTAAAGTTAATAGTTTAAAAATTTAAAAACATTAGCATGTTCGCGGTTCTCCGATGTCGGTTAGTGGTCACATGACATGCATGTAAACAAATTAAAACATTCAATCTTTTTAGTACATGTTGAAATTCGACTGGTGTTTTTTTCAGTTATTTACTTATTGTAAAATCTTTGTGCTTACGTTTATTACCTTACTGACGCTCAGGAATCACATTTACGCTCCGCACAAACTCCTGTCTCGGAAAGCCTGTGTTATTACACCCCTAAAAGATGACAAAAGAAACTTACAGTCGTTACATCTATGTTAAAATTTACAACGTTCGCTTCTAGGAATAAAAAGGGCTATAAAATATCGCTGGATCCCAAACCGCACGGCCGTTATTCTGTGAGGTAAACTTTGAAATTAGATCACGTGACTCTTGTTTCCCGCACTCATGTCAAATTTACACGTTTCTCACCCTTTAATCTGCAGATTCTGTTCGTGGTTTTTAAGTTCTGTGATAGTTCTGAGGTTGTACGGTTCTGTGATAGTTTTCTGCCGATGCTGACCGAATCTCAGTGTTTTTGAGCGTCTCTCTGCAGTTTGTCCAGAAGATGGCGCTGTATCACGAGTCTCTTCAGCTGGAATCGCGCGTTCGCATCAGGATGCTGAAGTTCACCACTCTTTTCTTCTCTTCTAGTTTAATCGTGAGTTATTGATTAAACAGTGTAGATCTGTAGTACTTTTGCAGTGGCTGCCTTGGAACATTTGCTTAAGATTTACTGTACAGCGAGCGATGACTCTTAATTCGTATGGTGGCGTATGAGTTCATCTGTAAGTGTTTGTACTTTCACCTCACGCTCATCAGTGAAGGAACGTTTATCTGATGCACGTACGCCAGTGCAGATAAACGCTTGTTAATCACTGATTAAACACAGTAAAACAAACAGTTAAAGCCTTACTCAGGAGCTCAGTGATGACAGAGCAGGATTCACCAGCAGCTTTGAGCGGTTATGAGTGTTACACATGCTCTTATATAGTATTTGGACACTCTGATTGTTTGGATCGTGTAATATCAAAGCCAGGCCTGTGGGTCTGAAACACATTTTTCCACGTTTCTTCTGGACTTTCTGGAGTTTTTTTCTAGCAGGCCTGATATGTTGTGGGCGGAGCTTGTGTGCGGAGGATGATGTCACCATTGGACAGGATCCCTCCTGCAGCGGTGACGTCACCGATGCATTCCACAGCCCCTCCCCCTCTCTTTCCTCTGTTGTTTTTTTTTTTCTTCCTCAGCTCCTCCCTCCGGATTCCAGCGTGACGGAGGCTCTTCTTGTGCTCTCGAGGTTAAACTCACACTAAACCCAAAACTATCTGCTGATATAGAGCCTCATCTCGCGGGACAATCCCACAAACCCACACAAACTCTCCAAAATTTCTGCTGCAGTTCCACAGCTGTCTGCTGAAGAGAACCACATGCACATCATATAGTTTATGTAGTTATATATAATCCTAAATTAATCTATGATTTATGTTGTTTGGGTAGTTTATATGGTTTATATTTAAATAGTTTACTGAGCATGTAGATTGAATAGTTTATATAATTGTTTAGTTTGTATAGTTTATATAGTTTAAGTGTATGTAGTTTGCATAGTTTATATAATTTGTTTAATTCATATAGTCTGTATAGTTTATAAAGTTTAAATTTAAATAGTTTGTATAATTTATATAGTTTACAGTTTGAATTGTTCGTACAGTTTATATATTTTGGAGTTTATAGAATTTATTTCGTTCAAGTAGATTATATAGCTTAAGTGTTTTCAGTTTGTATAGTTTTTTGTAGTTTGCGTAGTTTGTTATTGTTAAGTTTCTAAGTTTTGTGTTGTATATATATTTTTAAGTTTATGTAGTTTGTGTAGTTTATATATTAAGTTTTATTCATATAGTTTTGTATATTTATATAGTTTAGGTTGATAATTTGTATAGTTTATGTAGTTTTAAGTTTATAGAATTTGTTTCATTTATATAAGTATAGTTTATATGGGTTATATAGCTTGTTAAGTTTATTAAGTTTGTTTAAATAAAAACAATATTATATATGCTTTGTTTAGATCATATAGTTTGTATTGTTTATTTAACTGGTTTAATTCATATAATGTTCAACATTTATATAATTTAAGTTTATATATAGTTTATAGTATAAATTCTGTATAAATAAATATCTATTAAATATAGTTTATGTAGTTTGAAATATATATCCTTAATATAGTTTAGATAATTTGTATAGTTCATATACTTAATAGTTATATGTAGTTTGCGTAGTTTATATAATGTTGTGTATATATCAGTTTATAGATTATATCGATAATAAGTTTATGTAGTTTGTATAGTTCATGTAGTTTTAAGTCTATATAATTTTTGTTCATATAGTTCATATAGTTTATATAGGTTATATGGCTTAAGTTTATACAGTTCGTGTAGTTTTTGTAGTTTGCAGAATTTGTTATTGTTAAGTTTTTATTGTTTATGTTTTGTTATATATATATTTTTTAAGTTTATATAGTTTGTGTAGTTTATATGATTAGTTTAATTCATATAGTTTTGTTTATAGCTTATATATCTTGTTAAGTTTATGTAATTTTTATAATTTATATAATTCGTTTAGACCATATAGTTTTTATTGTTTAAATAATTTAATTTGTGTGTAAAGTGTATGTATAGTTTAAGTTTATACTATAGTTTTCATATAAAGAAGTATCTAATATAGTTTATGTAGTTTGAAATATATATCATTTATATAGTTTAGATAATTTGGTCATGCACTTCATATAGCTATATGTAGTTTATATAATGTTCAGTACATAACAGTTTAGTTTATGTAAAGTTTGGTGTATTATAAGATTTCATAGTTTATGTAGTGTAAGTTTATATAGTGTGTATAGTTTATGTAGTTTATCACTTGTTCAGTTGTAGTTCGTGTAGTTGAAACGGCTCATTAGTTTGATGTAGTTCTCATTGAGCGTGTGAAGTCATCGGTGAGAGAGAGAGAGATTGAGAACGAGTGGAGTGGGGGATGGGAGAGAAAAGAGGGCAGACACACTGAGGGAGGTAGAGAAAATAACACTGACAGAACAATGAGAGAGACAGACAGAAAGACAGAGAGACAGATGGACAGAGCTGAGCTAGGAAAGGCAGGTACAGTCACATCCTGCTGCCTCTGTGATAAAGCAGAGGAAAACGCTGTGTGTGTTTTTGTTCAAGTAACTGCATGCCTTTGTGTGTTTGGAGACATGCATGCCTGCCTGCCTGTGTGTGTGTGTGTGTCATACATTTTACTGCGCTTTGTCAGTCAGTAACTGTTTAACTCTTCACCTCTGCTGATCTGAGCGAGAGACAGACAGAGAGAGAGAGAGACAGGAGGGCTGAGCGAGGGAGGGAATGAGGGAGGAAAAGGCGTGGCCTGCTGCAGATACGATCCTGACTGCCATAGCACTCTCTCTCTCTCTCTCTCTCTCTCTCTCTCTCTCTGTCTGTCGCTCGGCCTGTCTTTCAGTGACTACAGCGCTGCAGATCGCAAGGAACGAGGAACCACACAGAGGAAGAGTTTGATCTGCTGTTCAGGTACGTTTGAACTCAGGGAAAGAAAACAGACTCAGTGATTTCTCAACAGCAGGAAACAGAAAATGAACAAAGCTTCACGAAATGAGTATCTGTGAGTTTGTGTGAGGAACTTCTGAAGTTCTGCTCTTCATCTGTCATTCAATCGTCTGCTCTGATCTTCAGCTCGTTTCGCCCTGTTGAGTTTATAAAGTGCTCTGAAGATCTTTCAGATGAATCTGTGAGATTGACCTGCGCAGGTGAGAGTGTGTGAAGCATCTGACACACTCCACACGTGTGTGTGTGTGTTTTCAGATTTATTCTGTACATCAAGAGTTTATAACTGCAATATGCGAGAGAATGTTTCAGTAAGGTGTAGTCAGCCTACAACAGTGTCACTCATCACGTTCGTGAGACGTGAGAAGACGTCAGGTTTTGGTATTGAAGACCCGGACACACCTAGAAACACGGCGACAAACATTTTTAATAGTTGTTTATCTATTTAGCTCATGTTTATTTAGTTCATTGATTTGGTTGATCTCATCTGTGTGCAAAAGTGTTCAGTAACTCCATGCAGAGTAAAGCAGATTTTAGTACCTATTTTTCAGTTTGAACTAGTGTCAGATGTCATTTCAGCGTTGAAGAAGCGTTAGAAGAAACGTTGACTTCATTTCTCTCTTCTGTTTCAGCATCATGGCGTCTGCGGCCCCTCAGAAGAGGGTGGTGTCGTCCGTCTTCATCACTCTTGCGTCTCCGTTCAGGGCGACCGTCACGCCGACGGCTCACGTCCACAGCAGCCCGACCAGAGAGCAGCCGCTGCGCCGGACATCGGCCTCGCAGGACGGACAGATCGACCCGCCTGCGCCCGCCAGCCCACTGTACGCCCAGTCCAGAGCCCACAACACGCCCACCGCCGCCCCCTACAGACGGGACAACACACACCACGCTGACACGCGCGCTTCAGCCGGTAATGAGATCGAATTTATATACACATAGTGCTTCTCACAATACACATGGTTTCAAAACAGCTCTACAGAAAACCATGATGTTTCAGATCTGCTTTATATACTACCTATATATGCAATATATCCAACTATACTATATATCCAACTTCATAGTATATACTCTAGTTTACATTTTGCTATACAGTAGTCAACATTTGAAGTGGATCAAAACCTTTCATCAAAGCTGTCCTAAAACCAAAACAATACCCGTTCTTGTCTTAGGACAACTTTGGTGATCCACTTTAAATGCTGACAACTGTATATCCAACTATACTATACACTGAACTTTTTTTATAGACCTGTCTGAATATATATTTTACATTTTGCTCTATATCAAACTATACTATATTTCCAACTTTATATATAGACCTGTCCGCTTATATAGTTTACATTTTGCTATATATCCAACTTTATATATAGTTTACATTTTGCTATATATCCAACTATATTATATATCCAACTTTATATATAGTTTACATTTTGCTATATATTCAACTATATTATATATAGTTTACATTTTGCTATATATCCAACTATATTATATATCCAACTTTATATATAGTTTACATTTTGCTATATATCCAACTATATTATATATCCAACTTTATATATAGTTTACATTTTGCTATATATTCAACTATATTATATATAGTTTACATTTTGCTATATATCCAACTATATTATATATCCAACTTTATATATAGTTTACATTTTGCTATATATCCAACTATATTATATATCCAACTTTATATATAGTTTACATTTTGCTATATATTCAACTATATTATATATAGTTTACATTTTGCTATATATCCAACTATATTATATATCCAACTTTATATATAGTCTACATTTTGTTATATATCCAACTATATTATATATCCAACTTTATATATAGTTTACATTTTGCTATATATCCAACTATACTAAATATTTAACTGTATTTCTAGACTTGTGCAATTATATAGTTTAAATTTTGTTTTATCCAACTATGCTATTTATCCAACTTTATGGTTTACATTTTGCTACTGTAAATAGCAACTATACTATATATTGAACTTTATTTATAGACCTGTGCGATTGTATAGTTTACATTTTGTTATATATACAACTATATTATATATTCATCTTTATAAGTAGTTTACATTTTGTTATACATCCAACTATACTATATATCCAACTTTATATGTACATTTTGCTATATATCCAACTATACTATATGTCCAACTTTATATATATTATATATATTATATATATTTCTGTGTTCATATAGTTTACATTTTGCTATATATCAACTATACTAAATATTTAACTGTATTTCTAGACCTGTGCCATTATATGGTTTACTTTTTGCTGTACATCCAACTATACTATATATCCAACTATACTATGTATTTAACTGTAATTTAAAGACCTGTGTGATTATATAGTTTACATTTTTCTATGTATCCAACTATACTATATATCCAGTGTAATATATAAAATGCTGTGCAATTATATAGTTTACATTTTACAGTATATCCAAATATACTAAATATTTAACTTTATATATAGACATGCAATTATATAGTTCATATTTTTCCAATATATACAACTATACAATATATCCAACTTTACATATAGAGCTGTATGATAATATAGTTTACACTTTGTTATATATCTAACTATACTATATATAAAGTTCATATTCCAACTTTAAATAAATAGCTGGGTGATATTATAGTTACATTTTGCGATGATATAAACAATCATTCTGTTGAGATTTGCTGGATATCACACACATGGGTTAGTAAAGAGGATTTGCTGAGTGACTGTTGATCTGTTAGCAGTTGTGAGTCGCACCCCTGCTGCCCCCGATGACCTCCCTCTCCCGCCTCCTCCTCCTCATGACCCCCGTGACCCCTGTGACCCTGATCCCGGACCGCCAGCCGCCCCTGCACAGGTCAGTGTGTTTCCCCACAGCAGCAGCGTCTCTCTCTCTCTGTGTGTGTGATTGACACGGCTGTTGTTCTTCTGGCAGGAGAGCGCTGCGGCCAAAGCGCTGCTGAGATCGGCGCCCTCTGCTGGACGAGACGTGAACGAGCCGTCAGCTGGTGAGAAATCTCACGTTAACATGACAAACCCTACAGGACAAGAGTCATTTCAAACTGCTTCTGTGTGTCCCAGACGTGTGTGGATTCTGCCGTAAGCCGGTGCCGCTGTCTGAACCCGCCATCGAGGCTCTGAACCGCACGTACCACGCCGCGTGTTTCCAGTGCCGGCAGTGCCATGCTCCGCTGGCGGCCAAAATCTACTACAATAAATCTGGGATTCCTCTGTGTGACGACTGCTACCAGGTACCTGCCATTAGAAACGCGTCTGACAATGAGAAAACGTTTTAATCACAGCATGTTGCCATTTCAGCTCTTGACATTACAGATATGCTCTCCGCATGAATTATTCATTCATCTCAAAGAATTTGGCAGCGCTGAACCTCCGCAGGGCCAAACAACTGCAGCACATCTGCTCTGGAGCCTTTACAAAAATGACAATGAATGTATGAATTCATGTGGTGTGAAAACAATCCAGCTTTCTGTTTCTGACACCCACCTGTCACGGGGAAGAGAGGAAGTCAAACAGCTTTTATTTATTTATTCATTTATTTTCACATAACTATTATTTTAGCCATGGTGCTTATCAAATAATATTTATTAAACTTAAACATTTTTACATTTTTATCTAAAATGAAAAATGCAAGATAAGATGTATAAAATGTTCTTTCTAATTCATTTTACGGAAGGCCGTTTCTGCAGTTGAATAAAAAGAATAACAATGTGTATTGTGACTTTTTTTTGTATCTCACAAACACAAACTCAGCATTCTGATCGAAATCTCACAATTCTGAATGTTTTTCCCAGTATTTTCCCAGTAAGTCCTACTTGAATTAAAAAAGATGTAAATGTATGTAATGCCGATGTGTCCGCAGGCCAGTCTGGAGCCGTGCTGGGCGTGTGGTGACGTCATCAAAGACCATGTGATCCGAGCGCTGGAACGAGCCTATCACCCGCCCTGTTTCGTGTGCACGACGTGCCGACAGCCAATCGGAGAGCAGAGGTTTGCGCAGGGGGAAGTGGGTGAAGTTTACTGCCTGCAGGACTATTACAGGTACGAGACGTGAACATCGAACAGGAAACGTTCAGTAACAAATGTAACATTAATAAAATGTTCGTTCAAAGTTATCTGGTTTTAATAACATTTTCAAAACTTTAGCATAAAAACCAGCTATACTATATGTCCAACTTTATATATATATATATACCTTTGCGATTATATAGTTTACATTTCGCTATATATCCAACTATACTATATATCCAACTTTACATATACTTTACATTTGGCTCTATATCCAACTATAATGTATATTTAGCCTTATATAGGCCTGTACGAATATATAGTTTACATTTTGCCATGTATCCAACTATACTATATATTTAACTTTATATATAGACATGTGCGATTATATAGTTTACATTTCACTATATATCCAACTATACTACATATCCAACTCTATATATACTTTACATTTCGCTATATATCCAACTATACTATATTTGACTTTATATATACTTTATATTTTGCTATATATCCAACTATACTATATATTTAGCCTTATATACAGGCCTGTGCGATTACATAGTTTACATTTTGCTATATATCCATCTATACTAAATATTTAACTTTATTTATAGACGTGCGGTTATATAGTTCACATTTTGCTATATATCCAACAATACTACATATCTAACTTTATATATACTTCACATTTAGCTATATATCCAACTATACTAAATATTTAACTTTATATATAGACATGTGCGGTTATATAGTTCACATTTTGCTATATATCCAACAATACTACATATCTAACTTTATATATACTTCACATTTTGCTATATGTCTAACTATACTAAATATTTAACTTTATATATAGACATGTGCGGTTATATAGTTTACATTTTGCTATATATCCAACAATACTACATATCCAACTTTATATATAGTTTACATTTTGCTACATATCCAACTATACCATATATCTAACTTTATATATACTTCACATTTTGCTATATATCCAACTATACTAAATATTTAACTTTATATATAGACATGTGCGGTTATATCGTTTACATTTTGCTATATATCCAACTACACTATATATCTAATTTTATATATACTTTATATTTTGCTATATATCCAACAATACTATATATTTAGCCTTATATATAGGCCTGTGCAATTATATAGTTTACATTTCGCTATATATCCAACTATACTATATTTGACTTTATATATACTTTATATTTTGCTATATATCCAACTATACTATATATTTAGCCTTATATACAGGCCTGCGCGATTACATAGTTTACATTTTGCTATATATCCATCTATACTAAATATTTAACTTTATTTATAGACATGTGCGGTTATATAGTTCACATTTTGCTATATATCCAACAATACTACATATCTAACTTTATATATACTTCACATTTTGCTATATATCCAACTATACTAAATATTTAACTTTATATATAGACATGTGCGGTTATATCGTTTACATTTTGCTATATATCCAACTACACTATATATCTAATTTTATATATACTTTATATTTTGCTATATATCCAACAATACTATATATTTAGCCTTATATATAGGCCTGCGCAATTATATAGTTTACATTACGCTATATATATCCAACTATACTATACAACCATGCATTCTCAAAACTTCAACACAAAAGCAAAATGTATACGTTGCTTATGGAACATTTTCCGTTGGATTTTTAAACTGTTACTCGTTCAGAGAACATTCAACAGTAACGTTTACATAATGCTTGCAAAATGATACGTTGGAAATGTTGTTTTGAAGCATTTGAAACATTGAAGGCTCTGAGAACATTTAAAAATAATGTTAGCAAAACACTCTTAAAACATATTTTGTTATCTACTTGTGCTTCATCTGTAGGAAATACGCGCCGCAGTGTCGCGCGTGCGGAGAGCTGATCATCCCGCGGGAGGACGGAACGGACAGTTACACCGTGGAGTGTTTGGGTCACACGTACCACGAGGACTGTTACCGCTGTGAGGTGTGTGTGTGTGTGTGTGATTGCAGTAACACTAGTCCAACTAGTATGCAGTTTGTTTACTTGATGTTCTCTATCGTTGGTGTTTCAGGTGTGCAGTATGCTTCTGTCTCCGGAGCCCAATGAGAACGGCTGCCACCCGCTGGACGGGCAGATCCTGTGCAAACCGTGTCACGTGTCGCTGATCCAGAGCGCGCCGCTTTAAACCCACGAACCAATGTGATGATGCTGATGACACGCCGATTGTATTAGAAACTGCAGCATTGGGACCAATAAAGCTTTCTTGATGTTTTCTTTGTAACATTCCACTGATTATATCAATGTATCCAACATATCAACTGTAATGTGGTCTTTTGCACTCTTTCTCGTAATAAGCACCAAAGATATTTATTCGACCGCAGCAACACCGAAGCCCAATATCCAGTGTTATTTCCAGTGTAGTAGGAACGCGCAAATAAACTCAAATAAACGTGTAATATATGCCATCTTGTGCTTGACTGCTGTTTATTTTTTTTTATAAATGTGAGCCTGAGCACCAAAACCAGTCTTAAGTATCACGGGTATATTTGTAGCAATAACCAACAATATATTGTATGGGTCAAAATTATACATTTTTCTTTTATGCCAATTAGGATATTAAGTAAAGATCATGTTCCATGAAGATATTTTGTACATTTTGTACCGTAAATATATCAAAACGTACATTTTTGATTAGTAATATGCAAGAACTTCATTTGGACAACTTTAAAGGTGATTTTCTCAATATTTAGATTTTTCAGATTCCAGATTTTCAAATACTGTCCTAACCTAACAAACCATACATCAATGGAAAGCTCATTTATTAAGAAAAAAAAAACCATCCTAATGACTGGTTTTGTGGTCCAGGGTCACATATCTAATGTTTCGGCATCACTCGTGACATTTGCTTGGATGTCGCATAGAGACGGCGGCGCGCAAGGGTTGCGGTGCTCGCCACCGAGGGCTCCTGTGCGCGCTCCCGCTCGTGCACGCGCAGGGCCGCGAGATCTTTTTCCTCACACGAGCTAGCAGTGGATTTTACCTCACGGTCAGAGATTAAACGACGCGAAGGCGCATATGTGCATGAACGGGACACGGAGGACGCAGGATGGTTCGGGAAACCAGACACCTCTGGGTGGGAAATTTACCCGAACATGTTCGCGAGGAGAAGATTGTGGAGCATTTTAAACGGTGAGTTACACAAGAAGCGGAGCTGCGCGCGCAGTGACGCGGCCTCGCGCGGACACAAACAGCCTCGGCGCGCGATGGCGGAAAATCAGCGGCGAAACGCCGAAGAAAGACGTTTAAAACACCCGAATGAGCGGCAAACGCGATTTGAAATTTAAAAACAAACCGAAACCAACTCCGAAGAGGCGCCAGCGCGCGAGCGCGACCAAGTTGAGCAGTTAGCTGGCTGCTTCACTGGCGACTAGTTAATGGTTTGCAGGTTAACGCGTGGAATCCGTGATCATTTTCACAGAAAACGTCCGTGTTGGGTTCACGCCACAATCGCGCCTCAGGAGGAGTCGCATAAAACGCGCTTTCATTCGGAGAACAGCGAGCGTTTGTGTTGGTGAGCGGTTAGCTCGCTGCTAACGGGACGAGCCGGTTTAACAGCAGGAACCGATTCTGTGGGAGAAACAGAAAGTTGATAGAGAACCTGCAGTTACGTGTAACTGAATTCCGCTGTATTTTTGAAGTAGAACGAACTGCTGAACTCGTATTTCACGCGAGTGAACTGAAGGACTGCCTGTAGAAAGACCGCTCAAATGTTGTGAAATCGTTTCGAGACTGAAGTGTGAACAGGCTGCGGAGAGCGGATATCAGTGTGTACAGTCAAATCAGATTGTTTAAGGAGCGATGTAAGAATGATTAGGTGTCTTAGCCGGGTTTCCATCCAAAGTTGCCAATTTAACTTTGCATAATCGCATAAAACATTTATGAATAAGCACAATTTCCATCCTGATAAACCATCCAGGTAGCACACGTCCATCTGCAGGATGTCTGTTAGAGATCGCTTGATCTGGAAAGCATCTGCTGTGTACAAACATCTGACAGACGTCTGTAAGATGTCAGTTTTACATCCATTCTAAATCATAAACATCTTAAAGATGTCTAATAGACCTCTATTTGACATCTGATAGGAAACGTCCAATAGACGTATTGCAGATGAGCAAACACTCTGAAAAACACGTCTTCCAGATGTAAATGCAGATGTCAAATAGACGTCTCCGAGATGTATGTGTGCTATCAGGGATAAGCTTTATATATTGTCCCAGACAGCACACGTACATCTCCAAGATGTCTGTTAAAGATCGCTTCGTCTGGAAAGCATCTGCTGTGTACAAACGTCTGACAGATGTCTGTAAGATGACAATTTTACATCCATTCTAAATCATAAACATCTTAAAGACGTCTAATAGACGTCGGTATGACATCTGTTAAAAAAACAACCTATAAACATATTGCAGATGAGCAAACACTCTAAAAACTGCGTCTTGCATACATCAAATAGACGTCTACATGATGTATGTGTGCTATTAGAGTGCTCAGGCATTTCAGAACGACCTTAACAACATTAAAGATGATGTGCAACGAGATTAGTCCACTGGATAACCCGTCCCATTGTGCAAAATGACTTTTTTTAATGCACGTAGAGGAAGCCTGATAGCACACGTACATCACGGAAACATCTATTTGACGTCTGCATTTACATCTGGAAGACTTATTTTTTAGAGTGTTTGCTCATCTGCAATACGTCTGTTGGACGTTTCCTATCAGATGTCAAATAGCTGTCTTTAAGACGTGTATGATTTAGAATGGATGTAAAACTGACACAGCAGTTTGTACACAGCAGATGCTTTCCAGATCAAGTGACCTTTAACAGACATTTTGCAGACGTATGTGTGCTATCTGGGAATATCACTTAGAAAATTAGGAAATTGTCTATATGACGTTTCCTATCAAATGTCAAAGAGACGTATTGCAGATGAGCAAAAAAAATATGTAGCCGACGAACATGATTCCCTGATGTTTACAGCTCGTGCTTTGTTCTTCTCCGCAGGTATGGCCGGGTGGAGAGCGTCAAGGTCCTGCGGAAGCGCGGCTCCGAGGGTGGCGTGGCGGCCTTCGTGGACTTCGTCGACATCAAGAGCGCGCAGAAGGCGCACAACGCCGTTAACAAAATGGGGGACAGGGACCTTCGGACCGATTACAATGAGCCGGGTTCAGTGCCCAGCGCCGTGCGGGGTCTGGAGGACGGCACCCCCTCTAGCAGTCACGGAAGGGAGGTTGCGGGGTTCTCGAGGAGCGCCGTGGGGCCGGTGTACGGGCCTCCGGTGTCTCTCCACACCAGAGAGGGGCGCTATGAACGCAGACTAGACGGGTAAGTGGACGCAGGCTCCCTCTGCACTACAGGGGGACTGTGGTGTCAGATACAGGGGTTGAGGTTGGGTTAAAAACACGATAGGCCAGATTCTGAGGCCTGACTTCCTGCGCACGGAATTATTAATCCTTGTCTATCATGTAAGAATGAGTGGATTAGATTGGTGTGGGATTACTGTGTGAGCCATAGCCCTCGTCTGAGTTGGATATTACCCACGTGGAGAATATCCCGAGTCGGTTTGGATATTACGATGGCCGGCCGAGACGTAACGGGTGAGTTTGGATATTAGGCGCTCGCCGAATCTCGGATATTACCCCGCCCTGGAACGACGCTCTCTTGGGAAGTACGTGACGGATTAAACACAAGATTTTTAACCGGAACGTAGTTGTCGCGAGCCTTTTTGTCCCTTCTCATTTGCCTTGCACGACTATCCCATCACCCATCTGGTCATTGTGCTAACTGTCTGTCATGCCGTGGATGTGTATCACTGCCGTGGATTTAGCGCGACGAGCGCCGCTGGACTCCGCCGTGTGGAGTAAGTGTGTCAGGGTTCATCATCTCCATCCTCCTTGTCACCGCACATCATTCTTAGAGAGGGACGTGACCGCGTGTCGCCCCCCCCGCGCGCTTGGATATTTTTGACGAAGCTTCGAAGACCAGAAGACGCCGCACGGGAAGAAACTTGGATCTAAGCTCATGTTGGATGTACAGGTGTAGATCGAGGCTTTTGCTGGATTACCTGATCTCGAGTGGATGTACGATCACGGTAGAAGAGCGTCTATGTTCTGGGGAACATACTGCGCTGGAATTACGTTTTTGTTTTGTTGTCCCGCAGAGACGTCTTTTTGTGACTTTTGGCGGATTATCCCACCGGTGGACGGCTAAGCTTTTTGCGCAAGATTCTTTTTGGAATACCTTCCTGTTTTTCCTGAAGACGCTGACGCGACCCTCTCTGGACGAAGACGCTTTTTGCATAGTGGGACTTTAACGTCGTCTTTTTTGACCCCCAAGCACCGCTATACGCCATCGCTGTTTTTGGCTCACACAAAATTCCTCCTATAATGTATTGGGAATATTTAGGGTCAGTTACTGCTCTGAAAAGGTTGGTATTGCCCTGCCTTACGCCTCTCTGTGCTTTCTCTCTCTAACCTAGACATGCACCCTGTCTCTTAACCCCTGTTCTTTACTAACCCTAGAGCCTTGTGCTATTATTAACCCCTCTGTCCCTCCGTCTGCTCCCGAGTGTTTCAGCTCTTCTGTCTGATTTCCCCCTCCAGTGTTCAGAGCCAGATAGCCAGCATGGTTCATTTGATCAGAGTAAACGTTCAGCGCCACTGTCCGATAGAAACACTGCATGATACGTTTAGACGTTGCGTTCTCAGCGCTAGAGCCTCAGCGTAGTTCAGTCTACCAGACGTGTGCTTGTGATTTCGATTTGGCTCCCCAACCTGGCCCGCTAGGTTTTGGACGACGAGGCGTACTTGACTTGCTGTGTCAGCCATGGATCCGGTCCGATTCTAAGTGTGTGTGTTCCCCTTTCTGTCGTGTCTCTTTCTGTCTCTCTCACAGCAGCGGCTCGGACAGTCGGGAGCGAGCGTACGATCACAGTCCGTACGGACACCACGAGCGCAGCGGCACCTTCGACAGGCCGCGGCACTACAACGCCGACTACTACCGGGACCGCACCATGTTCGCCTCCGGGGTTAGCTCCAGCCCGGCCGCCAGCGCTATCAGCGGTGGCTTCGACGCGCCCGAGTCGCACTTCGAGTCGCGGATACGCGACCCCTTCACCATCTCCAGCTCCGCTCGCCGCGACCCGTACCGCGACGACAGGGGCCGCCGCGCTGACCGGACGTACCACCATCGGCGGAGCCGGTCCTCGCACTCTTCACAGTCACGCCACCCGTCGCCCCAGAGGAGCGCGGGACAGACCCCCAAAGCCGCCCACTCGCCCAAAAGGGCGCCCGTGTCACCCGGACGGGGCCCGCGCTCGCGCTCGCGCAGCCCGTCTTCGAGCTCCGATTCGGTCAGCAGCACCAGCAGCACCGGCAGCGGCAGGTATCGTACCAGCGGTTTCTACCGGTCATTTTTGATTACATTGTTATTTTTCATTTCGTCTTTTTCATTTACATTTTTTCTGGATTTTATTGAAATATTAATAATCAACTGATTTTGAGCAACGTAATGCATTAAATACGGTCTGTGTTTTCCACATTGTGGAAATCATAGAGCCGCAAGTTTGCAATTATGTCAGTTTCATGTATTAAGTAGTGTAATTCAGAAATATTTACATTTTATGTGTAATTTGATTGACATTCTTCTAGCTATAAGTAACTTAATAACTGCTAGTTGACATGGAGTTGCAAAGTTAATGATCGTTAGTAGAATATATCTAAAGTGAACTATCAAAACACACATACGTTACATACACTTAAAACCAATAAATTGTAGATTTTTGTTTTTCAATTCAATGAGTTTAACTTTTTTGAGATGATCTTAATGCATGTCGTCATCTCTTAAATATGTGTAAAAACTGAATTAAAATAACACATTTATTCTAAATAGACATCATTGCATATTTTATATAATGCATGATATTTAATGCAATCATACTGTAAAGATGTAGCAGATATGTGACCCTGGACCACAAAACCAGTCATAAGGGTCAATTTTTCTAAAATTTGATCTCATAAGCTGAATAAATAAGCTTTCCATTGATGTATGGTTTATGATATGACAATATTTGGTTGAGATACAACTATTTGAAAATCTGGAATCTGAGGGTGCAAAAAAATCTAAATATTGAGAAAATCACCTTTAAAGTTTTTAGCAATGCATATTACTAATCAAAAATTAAGTTTTGATTTATTTACAAAGTATCTTCATGGAACATGATCTTTACTTAATATCCTAATAATTTTTGGCATAAAAGAAAAATGGATCATTTTGACCCATACAATGTATTGTTGACTATTGCTACACATGTACCCGTGATACTTCAGGTTTTGTGCTCCAGGGTCACATATAATGGCGTTCTCTCTAAATAACATTGGGTTGCTTTTATTGGTGTAATTGTGTTGTGCACTGTTTGTGGGTGTTTTTGGTTGATGGCGTATCTAGTGCAGTGTTTTGTCTGAATTGGGTTGTTCTCTTGTTTTTTGGCAGCAGTGATTCAAACAGCAGCTCCAGTGAAGGATCGCGAGCACGCTCAGTGCAGTCGACGGCCACGCACGCTCCTCCGGCGCCTCCTGCGCTCGCGCTGGACTCCGACGAGCCGCGGAGGAGCTTCGGGATCAGAGTCCAGAACCTCCCGACGCGATCCACAGGTGAGCGCTTACTGCTCGTGTCAGCCGTGTTTTCCATCTCATTTAATAGAAGCTCAGTCTGTGACGAAGTCATAGTTTGCTCAGTTGTTGTTGGCGATGGGAAGCACGTTTACGGTTTGATGTGTGAAGAATTGTGTTTGCTAGGCTCATAGAAATTGGTGGAAACATAGATAAGCTTGTTCCCTTCGAGAATAGATGATTCAGAGTCTCCTCGGGAACAGATATTTGGAAAAACTTGAATTTTTAGACATGTAGGTTGTTTGGTGGCCTTCAGTGAAGGTGTTTTCAATCAAATCTGAGAGATTTCTGTCCTTCCACTGAAAGTCGCCTAAACTTTGTAAAGAGATAAAAGAAAAACAAATCCATATAAATGGAGTGGTTTAATCCATTGCTTTTGAAGAGACACCATGGTTTCATGTGTACAGATTTAATTTTTAACGCGCAAAAACCATTGAAGTTCATGTGCATCAAGCAGATTCACTTGAGCTTCTGTTTGTTAATCGATCAATGTTTATATGTAAAGAAAAGCCTGAATTAAGTCTGTTTATCACATGAAGAGAATGTGTCGCTTCTAAAGACTTGGATTAAACTGCTCCGTTTAGATTTATTGTGTTGTTTTCTTTACAAATGTTCTGAAGCGTCAGAGTTTTGAGCGAACAGACTGGAGGGATGGAAGAATATCTCAAATTTGAGCTTCATGAGAATTTCATGAACTTTCTCACGAGTTTGGAGTGACACGAGGCTGAGTAAATGATGACACAGTTTTCCTTTTGGGCTGAACTAAACCTTCACAACCTACGTGTCTAAACTTTCACGTTTTTCCAAATATCTGTTCCCGAGGAGATTCTGAATCATTTGGATATGAAGGGAACGCGTTTGTCTACGTTTCCACCAATTTCTATGAGTCTAGCTGTCATAAGCCTTCAGATATTAAACCGTAAACGTGCTTCTCATGATCTTAGATCACCAGCAACACATGAGCAAACTATGAACAAACCCTTAAATTTTGCTCATAAAAAGACCAAGGACAACTCTCTGTTTATGTTTGATCTTCAAACATAAGATTTGATTAGATTTCCCACAAGTTTAACTCCCTTTCGTGATCGTAATGTAACGTTTTAATCATTTAAAGCGGACGTCTGTGAGAGAGTCTGAACGCTGAAGTGTCTGTGCTTTACTCTCCTCAGATACGAGTTTGAAAGACGGGCTCTTTCACGAGTTTAAGAAGTACGGTAAAGTGACGTCGGTGCAGATCCACGGCGCGTCGGAAGAGCGCTACGGCCTGGTGTTCTTCAGACAGCAGGAGGACCAGGAGAAGGCCCTCAGCGTGTCCAAGGGAAAGCTCTTCTTCGGGATGCTGATCGAGGTCACGGCCTGGAACGGCCCCGGTGAGTGTCAGCTGAAGATCAGCCCGTTGTAGCATTAGCTGCACGTCGATGCTAAATCCTGACGCTTTTGCCTCCAACAGAGACGGAGAGCGAGAACGAGTTTCGTCCCCTGGACGGACGCATCGACGAGTTTCACCCGAAGGCCACTCGCACGCTGTTCATCGGAAACCTGGAGAAGACCACCAACTATCAGCAGCTACTCGACGTCTTCCAGCGCTTCGGAGAGATAGTGGTAAGTTTTTGTTTATAATTTGTGCTAATAGAGGAATATGAGCATTTGAAGTGGTTATGAACTAAAATGAAGGCTTGGAGAAGAAATTTCTGAACTGAAAATGTGAGTTTTAACCCTCATAACTCATTTAAATGAAGTTACTGATTAGATTTAATTTTTTTTTTTTTTTTTTTGAGTTTTGACTGTTTTGTAAAATAATTTGCGGATGTGAAAATTGTGAATGCATTATGAGGGTTACATTGGTTTTGATTGCAATCACTTTTAGATGTGCTTGCATACAAATCTGTTTAAGCGTTGTGTTCTCATAATGTGTGTCAGGAACGTTTGAAGTCATTTGTTTTCATCTGTCTGAAATCATGTTGATCTGTCATCTTCTGTGGTTACGTGACTTTTTTTTGGCCAAAAAAAGGAATTCTAACACCAATGAGTGAAAATGTATTGGTGTCTGTGTTTTCTAAAGCATGTGTTTGTCTTCATTGATTCAGGATATTGATATCAAGAGGGTGAACGGCGTTCCCCAGTACGCGTTTGTTCAGTACTCTGATATTGCGAGTGTTTGTAAAGCCATTAAGAAAATGGACGGAGAGTATCTCGGCACCAACAGACTGAAGGTATTTATTACTTGCGTGTTCCTGCCAACGTGACTCTCATAAAACTGTTTCTATTGTGTGTACATGACAGCAGCACTGTTTGTTGGAGTGAAATCAGACTGCATGGTTTCTAATGTGTATTTCTGACTGGATTACAGCTCGGCTTTGGGAAGAGTATGCCAACGGCGTGTGTGTGGTTAGACGGCCTGACCTCTAACATCACAGAGCAGTACCTCACACGACACTTCTGTCGATACGGGCCGGTGGTCAAGGTAGAGTTCTGGGAACCCTAGTCTGTGGAAATGTTTGACGTGCACTACATAGACTGTACTGGTGTGGCGTAGAGTTATACTAACTACTGGCCTGTTTTACAGGTGGTGTTTGATAGGTTAAAAGGAATGGCTCTTATTCTGTACAACAACACTGATTTCGCCCAAGCAGCTGTTAGAGAAACCAAAGGATGGAAGATAGGAGGGAATAAGATTAAGGTATGTGGCGACTGACTTTATAAAAACTGTGTATATGAGTCGTTGATGTATAAGGATTTCGACAGGCCAGTTTTAAAATACAAAAAATAACATCTGTTGTAAATGTTCAAACTTTAAGAATGCTGTGTACACAAATTCATATTAAAATCAAGTTATTTTACTGTTTTTCATCTTGATGAATTGGCCATAGCCTTAAAAAATGTCATGTGGTGAAATTCATTTCCTTTTTATGCTTAACATTTTTAGATGTTCTCAGTAATTAAAGTGTTTAGAAATCAAGTATTTGGATTTATTTTGAGTTTTCATAAATAATGGTCTCATATTTTTGTTTTATAATTTCAGAGTTGCCATCATAAATATATTTAGCAGACTTATTTTTCCTGTAAATTGCATAAAAATGTTTTAAAAATACCATTCACTTAAGCATGCTGTAGCAGTGATATTTCGACCACAGAAATTAGATATTGTATTTTTTATTTAATACAGTTATTTCTATTATTGGTCGTACCATTTGATGAGTTGTCGCTCCAAATGACGTAAAGGCCTTGTATCATTAAAAATCTATTTAAAGAGACATGTGAAAAGTGCAGCACATGGCATTAACTGCAGGCATTTCTTTAGCCCCAGTTATTTTTGAACTTTGCCCAATCTTGGCTGCTCAACTGACCCTTCGCCGTGCGTTTGATTAACTGGCCTGACCAATCATAACGGCAAATACGCCGTTAATAATAAAGGCAAATAATAAAGTACTTTGTATATAAACCATCAATTCAATATAAAAGCACAAAAACTGCCAATCTGGGACATACATTCATAATGGAAAACACTCTGCAGTGGTCGCACCGCATGATATTTTCAGATTCAGTCAAAATTTGCCAGCACAAAATTGGCCACCTAATCAAAACAAGCTTGCGTCCCACAAAATGTCACAATGAAATTTATAATAAAAATAAAGACTTGTAGAAATAACTTAATGTTCATTGTTTTTTGAAGTCATACCACATGATACCAGCCATTAAATAAGTTAATAGTTTATACAGGAATACATACACTTTGGAAATCATTCCAGATAGTACAGAAAATGAATCAGAATATGGCTGGACGGTTGCACCACATGACATAACCTTTTTTTTTTTTTTCATAAAGTAAAATGAGTACATACATGGGAGAGATACAGAAAGCCGGACAGAAAATTTAGGCATCACTGATCCATACATATTTGTGTGTTGATTCAATTATATAATGTTTTTGTTTTTTCTGTTTAGGTTGATTTTGCCAGTCAGGAGAGTCAAATGGCTTTCTATCGATCTATGCAGGCGTCAGGACAGGACATACGTGATTTTTATGATATTCCATCAGATCGGAGGTAAGCGCTGCCTTGAGCAAAAAAAAACATAGAAACCATAATTTCTGCCTTAACTCTGAGCGGTTGGTTATATTGTATGTTAAATAATGGCTGAATCTTGTTTTATTTTCAGGGACGACCGAAGAACGCCTTATCATGACTTTTCAGCAGAGCGGGCGTATTACGAAAACGTAAGGACTCCTGGCATTTACGCTGAAGACCCCCGTCGCGAATACCCCGGTCGCAGTCGCGACCGCTATGCAGAGTTGGATCATTATCAAGGAGACCACTACGATCCCCGCTATCACGAGGACCCGCGGGAATACAGAGACTATCGAGACCCTTTTGAGGACATTAGGAAATACAGCTATATCCAGCGGGAACGTGAACGAGAGCGCGAGCGCTTTGAGGCGGAGCGCGGGCGATGGAGCCCGTCTCATCCACGGCGTCCCATAACTCCCTCTGCTTCACCCTCACCGTCGGATCGCGTGTCACGAGACGCCGAACGGCGCGTGTACAGGCACTCCTCCGAAAGATCCGGAAGCTGCAGCTCGCTGTCTCCGCCCCCGGCTCAGTTTGAGAAGGCTGAAAAATCGCCAGTAGATTACAAATCGGAAGGACTGGAAAGAGACATGGAGCAGCCCGAGGCAGAGCGCGTAAGTGGGGCGGAGAACAAGAAACGTACCAGGCGCAAGGAGAAGGGTGACAGAGAGAAGGGAGAGAAGGCAAAGCAAAGGAGAGGGAAAGTGCAGTCTCCCAGTGTACCTCATTCTGAAACGGATCGAGATGCTAGTATGGATTTGGGATCTGGGAAGGTTAAGGTTTCAGATGTGGAGAGTCAAGAAAGACCGAAGCATAAAGGGGACAAGGAGCCTTCCCCTACTGACAACGTAACTCGCCTTGAGTCTGAAAAGGGAGAGCGACTCGATCAGTGTAAAAGCGAGTCGTTAGACAGGGAAGGCAAAGGAAAGGCAAAGAAGCCATTAAAATCTGACTCTGGTAGTGATGGCAAAGACTCCCTTTCAGATTTTGTCAAACTCGAAGCGAGAAAGAGGCGGTTCGGCGATCCCGGCGGAAAAGCGATACGACAGAAACGGGGGCGTCTGGAGGATGATCCAGGTTCTGGGATTAGCCAACCTGCTGACTTTGCTCCAAGCACAGGATTTGCAAAAGAGACAGATATTGAGGTAAAAGCAGAGAAGGAGGCTCAAAAAAGAGAACACTCCAAATCCCGGATCAGTTCTCATTTTAGTCAAAGGGAAGAGCTGGATGGTGCTCTGAGAGTTACGTCTCAGGGCCCATCAGTAAGGCCGGGTGAGGTGCCTGAGATGGACGTTTTGGACTCTAAATCTCACCCTGGGCCAAGCATTCACCATGGGCCAAGATTTTCAACGGATGGAACCTCAGATAAGGACAATAAAGTAAGGGATGAATATCTAGAGAATATAGACCTTTCTCAGAGTTACCGCAAACAGATGGAGCAAAACCGACGGCTACGGCAGCAGCTGCAATCGCCAGATAAACCGGGAAAGCCAGAAACTCCTCAAGGTGTAGATGCAGAAGATCTTGAGCATCGTAGCTTGGTGCATGAGGTCGGCAAGCCTCCGCAGGATGTAACGGATAATTCACCTCCAAGTAAGACCAAGAAACAAGAGTCCTTTGAGATGGAAATGAGTGCTAAGCGAGAGAGGATTTACCGAACGGTCCGGCAAAAGAGTGAAGACCCTGAGTGGAATAACACAAACTCTCCGAGGTTTCAGCATGCCCCCCAACAAAGAGAGGAAGAGTATGCTGACCCTCATGCTCAACTGACTGTGAGAGAAGTAAAAGAACCGTTGAAACCTGAGGACAGTGCTCCGTCAGATCCGGAGCTTGGGGCTAAACGGATACACGCCTCGCAGATGTCAAAGATGAGTACATCTCTACAAGACGATCAGCAAAGACGCTGGGAGAGTCGGCTAAAGCAAGACTTGTTACCAGACTTTTCAAGGAGCGCTGAGAAAAGACGGCTCAATCGGAAGTTCTATGGTCTTTGGCCTGATTTGGAACCTGGTGAAGTGCGTTCCGACTCTGAAGAGGATCGTGAAAATAAGCCCAACTCTCCTGCACCTTCAACTTCAGTGTCCTTCTCTGAAAGACATCGTCCAGACAGATTATCGGAGTCCAAACTCGCACTGTCTCTAGAGAGAAACAAATTCTGTTCTTTTGCAGATGATCAGACGATCACACCAGATACTAAAGCTCTGCTGGAGCGCGCAAAGTCTTTGTCCTCATCGAGGGAAGACAACTGGTCTTTCCTCGATTACGATTCACATTTCCCCAGTTTCAGAAGCAGAAAGGACACCGAGAAAGTGGAGTCAACCCCGCGACCGACTCCCTCGTGGTACATGAAGAAGAAAAAAATTCGAAGCGAGTCTGATGACAAAATTGATGACAGGAAAGAAGATCCAAAGCCAGAAGAACAGGAGAGACGGGAGTTGTTTGCGTCACGCTTTTTGCACAGTTCTATTTTCGAGCAGGATTCAAGGCGTCTTCAGCATCTGGAACGAAAACATGAGGACCCTGAACATGGTGTTGGATATCTGTACCCTCAGCAAGGCCCAGCAGAAGGGCAGCCTGACCCAGAACCAGTTGTGCTTTTCCATAGCCGCTTCTTAGAACTAACGAGGTTGCAGCAACAGAAGAATAAAGAGCAAAGCCATCTGGATTCCAAGCAAGAAGAAAGCATAGATGCAACCAGAGTAAGCAAAACACCAGAGGAAGAGCATGTACCACAGCAGCAAAATGCTACTGAACCTAGTATCCAACAAGCTGAGATCAAGTCCGTTAGTCCTGTTCAGGTCCCTCAGACTAGTCCTGTCCAAGCTCCTCAAATATCACCCCCTCTTATAGCAGCCAAAGAGGCCTTGCCAACAGTGGAAGCAGAAACTGTTGATACTTCTACCTGTAATTTGCTTGATTCTTCTATGAAGGAGGAAGATAAAGAGCATGAACAGCCTGCAGCTCAGCTATTACAGCCTTTGCTTGAGCAACCCTCAGAATCCAATTCTTCAGAATGCCAGGAGTTGAAGAGCCCAGCGGGGGAGATGGCATTGAAGACTGAAGACTCTGAAAGTGCTCTTGACACCAATAAAGTAGTTGAAGAACAGCTTCCAAGCAACGAAACACCAACTCATAATGCACAGCCAGAGACTGAGCCTCCAGTGAAGCTTCCTGAATCACCAAGTCCCCTTCCACAAATCCCTGCTGAGCAACAGGAAAAAGAACCTGAGCCACCTGTTGCACCCGAGGCTGAATCTAATAATCCAGATGATCAGAAATGTGCTGATAATGATCCAGTTGAAAAAGCTGTGTCACCCCCTCCAAAGTCAAGAAGTAAAAGAGCCAAAACCTCACCTACCACACCAGTAACTACAACTCTGCCTGCTACCCCAGACAAACAAAGCACCCGCAAAAGCGAGCGCATCGACAAAGAAAAGCTCAAACGTTCATCTTCTCCAAGAGGAGAGGCGTTCAAAACGACACCTGATTCAAAGTCATCAAGTAAGTCACCGGTGCACAGCATAGAACTAGAACAAGGAACAGAGCAAAATTCACAGCCAGGTAGGGCAAGACGTAGAAATGTGCGCTCTGTCTATGCTACACCAATTGAAGATGAAACTGCTCAGCAACCCGGAAAAGATGCCGAATCGCCTCGTGGCATCCGGAAGCGTGGAGTAGACAGAGATGTAGGTTCTGATGTAGAGGCTGTTGCTGCACCATCAACCACGAAACGGGGGCGCCCTCCTAAGAATCGACGCCAGCCAGAGGATGTACCAGCGGGCAAAGTCGAGCGGTCAAAATCGACTGAGTCTAAGGAGCTGGATGGCAGTGAGACGAGCAGTGAGGGGGTTCCCAAAGTGGGTAAAGGCAAATTTTCACCCCACACACAAAAAGGAGTCAGTCCAGGAAATGTATCAGCATCTGGAATCAGAAAGAAAGGAGACAAAATGGAGAAAATATCAGAAAGTCCCAAACTCATTAGTGAAGAAAACCCTCCCGTACTTAAAAACCTTAGAATCCGTCTTGATGTGACAGAAGTGAAGGCAATGCTTCAGACTAATGAAGAAGAACCTGGAACTGATGAGCCTCCCAAAAATAGCTCGCCTGGCGTGTCTTCAAAGGATGAGGTGCTAGAAGCTAAGTTTGAAAATGATGCCGTGGATGACGCTAATGGTGAAAAGGAGGCTTTGCCTGCTGCAGCAAAAGCCATTGAGCCACATGTAGCTTCACTGTCTCGAGAGTTGGAACTTGAGCAAGCAGTTGAGAATATCGCCAAGCTCACAGAAGATACTACTACTCTTCAGTTTAAAAGTAACCTGACAAAGGCACAGCGTCCGGTAGCTGAAGAACCAGAGCGTGACTCGGAAGAAGAAAAGCCTGTAAATCCATCTAATGAAACAGAGCTTGCTGCTGCTATAGATTCCATTACATCAGAGGACGCATCTTGTAACTTGCCACAGGAACAAATCGTGGGCTCTGTTGTGGAATCCAATCCTGATGTGCAGACTCTTGGGCCCAGTTCAAAAGTATCTGAAACCTTTGTTAGCACAGCAGTTGTTCAGGAGGAGACTGTAACCACTCCTAGAAAAGGGTGTAAAGGCAGAGGAGCGAAAACGTCAAAGAAGGGCAAAGGCCAAAAGGGTGCTGCAGGCAAAAAGGAACCCATCAAAGATGTTGTTTTGGATGCTGAAAATGTCCCTGTGAAGTCACCGGAGTCAGTACCTGCAGAGCTTCCAGCAGCCACGGAAAGATCACCAACAAGTACAGCTGTTGTGATTACTTCCTCTTCCAAGCAGGGTGTAAGTTCAGCAGCTCCTAATGCAGACATTCCAAACGAACCCAAGTCACCTATTAAAACTGAGATGGATATCCCAAAATCCTCTCCAGCTATTAGCGGAAGCCCAACATCATCCAAGTACCAGCCTTATTCATACAAGAACACTTCCCCCTCACTATCTCCAACTTGCCTCAAGAACCTGCCCTCATACCCGAGCAGACATTCTGTTTCCCCAACTGAGCGTTTCAATCAGCCGAAAGAAGCAGGGGTCCTCTCCCCTCCGTTGACCTCTGTACCCCCAATAGAGAGCCCTGCGTTACCCTCAGATACCACTGCTCATGACGCCAACTCTGGAGATTTGCGTAAAATCCTCACAAAGCCTAGAACTGTGTTGGAAATCGGCACTGCATCTGGGAATATGCATGCTCATCCTTTAAGGGAAAGTGACGTTACACCAGATGTGGTGACCAGCAAGAGTGCTCCTCAAGATAACAGACAACCCCCTGTTTCAGCCCAACCTGTAGTTCGACAGCCTGCTTCTATACCATCCCCAGAAACAAAACAGATCTTCAGTGAGAAGTCAGTGATTTCAGTCATTGCTTCCACTCCTACCTCCGTCATCAGTCGCGTTTGCAATCCTCCTGACTCTGAGGACAAGCCAAATGCTCAGATTGGAAATCCTTTTCTTGACAAACAACCTCCAAAGCAGATTTACCAGCCAAGCTTGGAGGAAAGCAGTACGTACCATGGTCCAGCAGTTGGTGAGGAAGGTGGAAATGCTGGACGCTATATTGTTGAGAGTACATCTTTGAGTTCAGGTTCCAGCACAGGATTGAGAGTTCAGACATCAGAAGGTGTGGTGGTGCTGAGTCATTCCGGACAGAAAATGGAAGGGCCACTGCGCATAAGTGCCAAAATCAGCCAGATCCCACCTGCCAGTGCTGTGGACATAGAATCACAGCAGCTGGTGTCAATGCCCCAAATCAAGCAGGAACTTTACAGTGCCTCCCAGCCGCCTTCTTCTAAATGTCCACTTCCTTCTGATCATGGACATTCGATAAAACCGCAACCGAACATCTCCACGATTAAGCAAGAATCTGCACTTGACAAATTAGAATCCGCTTACGCTCCGGTTCAAAGTGGAGTTGTTAAAATATTGCAACAAACACCTGGCCCGTCGCAGGTCATGAGTTACCATCCTACGGAATACCCAATGGTGATGAAGCACCCTAAGAAGGGAGATGGGCCAGAGTCTCTCAACGTGGAGAAACCTGCTTGGGTCCCGACCATTAGTCCTGCTATCAGTCCGCATCTTCCCTCGGCAGCAGGCAATCACGTTGGCTTCATAGCGGGCACACCGTCAGACCGAACTCCGTCACTCATTCAACCCAAGCAAGAGCCGCGATCTCCACGGAAATCCGGGCATCCTCTTTCTCCTTTTGCCAAAGTGTCTTCTCCTATTGGCTCTTCATCTCCGAAAGGTGTGTCTATGGTCCTTCCCCCTGGATTACCCCCTCTGTCCCAGTATGTTTCCACTGTCCACCACCCAGAGCAGTCTGTGATCATGCCTCCACACAACGCTCACGGTAGCATCGGAAGGATGTCGCCACACCGCGTCGGGACACACGCAATAGGACACCTTACCCAGGGTGAAGTAAGAGTGAACACTCCTCCTCTCTCTATGATGAACTACGGGATTCACTCTGACAGCCTGTCTTCCTCTTGGGCACCTGGCCAGCAGGGGCCCACGTCTCCCCAAGCTGTGGGGAACAGGGAGATGGTCCTCAAGGTGAACCCAGCCAATGCAAGACAGCCTGCCGCTCAACTGAAAGCAGACTCCATACCAGCAGAATATCGCGGAGCTCTCCACAGTGGTTTACCTATCGAGCGATTCAACATTACGCAAAGAGACATGCGAGTACTCATGCACCACCAGCAGAGCGATCGTCCCGCTGCCGAATTACACCCTGAGAACTTACCGCCCTCTTCGACTCCCACCAGCATAGCGGCATCTCTGTCTCCTCGGCCACACTTGTTAGCAAAGGGAGTATCTGAGAAGGACTCCTCGAAAGCATCAGAGCTGAAGAGGGCGCAGACTCCGCCTGGTAAGGAGGGAATGATGGCGATCCGTAATGCAATGCCTCCCATGGCTTCTCCTCAAAGAGTTCAGCTGATGCAAGCAGGAACCGGGGGGTTCTTTCCCTGAATATTCAACCATGTATACAAACCTGCGGCCTGCCCACGCTCAGTTTGCCGAGAGTTCTCCATTGGGGATTAACCAGTCCGGCCATAGCATCCCACCATCGCAGGTAAGTTTGAGTGTGCATTGTTTTTAAATAATTGCCAGCTCTTAGAGCTGTGCAAGTAAACTTTGTGCCTTTCATTTTAAACAAAGGGTGTGCAAGAGCCAGAGTCAAGTCAGGCGCAAGCCGAATCTAAGGTGGAGTTGGTTGGACACCAGCCAGTGAACATGGTGCAGCTTCTGACGGTGAGTCTCTGTCGTTAAGACAGGAGAGATCAGCAATAAAAAAAAATTCTGCTGACCCAGTCCTTATGATTTCTCATAAACCCTATATACAGAAATACCCTATTGTATGGCAAGGCCTGCTGGCACTGAAGAATGATACGGCAGCTGTTCAGCTGCACTTCTTGTGTGGAAACAAAGCTCTCGGCCTACGCTCTTTGCCTCTCCCAGAGAGCGGAGGGATTCTCCGCATCGTGCAGAGGATGAGGCTGGAGGCCCAGCAGCTGGAAGGAGTCGCTCGCAGAATGACGGTACGTGACGTTGGAGTATTCGATTCTCCACCAAGAGTTTCCATTTTGGTGCACTGTCTCACCAATGGATCCTCTGCAGTAAAAGGGTGCCATCAGAATGAGAGTCCAAACAGCGGATAAAAACATCACAATAATCCACAAGTAATCCACGCCACTCCAGTCCATCGGTTCACATCTTGAGAAGACAAAAGCTGAAACAAACCCATCGTTAAGATACAATGAGTCTGTAATCCATAATAACACTTCCTCCAGTGAAAAAGTGGTCTGGTCTGAATCAGGAGAGAAATCTGCACAGATCAAGCACCGTGCGCAAGATGAAACGGCTCTAAACAAATATGTGGCTGGATTTTGATGCAAGAGACAACAGGAGATGGACTTTTTCACTGAAAGAAGCGTTATTATGGAGTATGGACTTAATGTGTTTTAGTTAAAAACGTCTTAACGATGGATTTGTTTCAGCTTTTGTCTTCTCAAGATGTTCACTGATGGACTGGAGTGGTGTGGATTATTGTGATGTTTTTATCAGCTGTTTGGACTCATTCTGACGGCACCCATTCGTTTTTCCAAAACTGATGGAGAAACAAACGTGGATGATCTGAGGATGAGCACATTTTCAGCTAACTTTCATTTCTGAGTGAAATATTTCTTTTAAAAGTCAAGTACGTTATACCTTTTGATGCAGACTGGTTTTGAGTACTGTACGCTAATTTTCGCTGGCCTCTCGGTGTATAATATGGAGAATGAATAATTCTACGTGTTGCGTTTTCAGGGTGAGAGCGATTTCTGTCTGCTGTTGGCCATGCCGTGCGGTCTCGACCAGGAGGACGTGTTGAACCAAACGCAGGCGCTCAAATCCGCCTTCATCAATTACCTGCAGGCCAAACTGGCGGCCGGCATCATCAACGTCCCCAATCCCGGCTCCAATCAGGTGGGCGCTCGTCACACGCACACGCGCTTCTTTTTTTCCGGTCGACGGTGCATCTAAACCGCTCTTTTCCCTCCATTTGCAGCCCGCCTACGTGTTGCAGATCTTCCCGCCGTGCGAGTTCTCCGAGAGCCACCTGTCTCGTCTGGCCCCGGACCTCCTCAGCCAGATCTCCAGCATCTCTCCGCACCTCATGATCGTCATCACCTCCGTGTGATTCGTCCGTCTGCGTGTGTGTACAGTCTGACTTCATGTGTCTGCGGTGTTTGTATTTATTGATCGATTTCATTTTTGTTCATGGAAACGCTTCGTCAGGCGAAAAAGAAAAAAGTGACTTTCTCTTCATTTGGTGATTTTTGAGTCTATTTTTTGATGAGCGAATCATAGAAGTTATTGTAAGATAAATGCGTGTTTTTAACGAGTCACATGCTCCCTGTAGAGGATCGATTGGACGCCGGCAGCGGTCGAACAGGATCATGGAGGTTCTGCTCTGCCGGACTGTAAATATTTTAAATATTTAAACCTTGGCCAGACGAGCCAAACCCCGCAGAGCCGCCGCGGACCGAACCGAAGACTGGACTCGGATCGGTAGAAATCGAACTGCGTTTGTGATGTAAATACTCGTGAGACGTCAGGGCTGGCAGCTCTTTGCTGGGTTTGTTGCGGGCACTTCAAATTTTCTTACTCAAATAAAAAAAAAAGTCCATAAAGCTTTGTCACTCTTTCATTTCAGCCTTTATTCAGGAGAAATCACAAACACGTGGATTATAGTGAAACACAAACATCAGGGTGAACAGGGATCATTTGGGTTGAAAACACCTTAAGCTCTGGGCACTACGATGGCGTTTAGTGCCACGTTAAAAAAAAAAATCTTAGATTAAAGTTGTATTATTTCCAGAATAAAGTTACAATTCTGATAATAAAGTTGAAATTATGAGAACAGAGTCAAAATATTACAAGAATTGAGTTGAAATACTTGTAAAAAAAAATGTTGAATAATTGTAATGCCTTACAATAATGTTTTTCACGGTATAATGTTTTCAGGTAGGCTATATACGCTCAAAATATAACTTTGTTTCTAAGAATTAATTTCTCAGAATATTTCAGCTTTATTCTTATAGCATTTCGACTTTATTTTTGTACTACTTTGACTCTATTCTAGTAATATTTTAACCTCATTCTTGTAATGTCGACTTTTTTCTCGTAGTATTTCAACTTTATTCTTGTAATGTTTCAACTTAATTCTCATAATATTTCGACTATTATTGGAATATTCCGACTCTATTCTTGTAATAGTTCGACTGAATTCTCGTAGTATTTTGACTTTTTTTTTTTTTCTTGTAGTATTTCAACTTTATTCTCGTAATATTTCGACTTTGTTCTGGTAATACTTCAAATGTATTCTTGTTGTATTTTTACTTTTTCTCATAGTATTTCGACTTTATCCTCGTAACATTTAGACTTTATTCCTATAGTATTTTTACTTTTCTCTTGTGGTATTTTGACTTGTAGAATTTCTATCTTATTCTCGTAATATTTTGACTTTATTATGAAAGTATTTCAACGTTTTTTTCTCGTATTTCAACTTTAATCTCTAAATACTTTGACTTTATTCTCAAAATACTACGACTTTGATCTCGTGATCTTAGACTTTTTAACGTGGCACTAAAACGCTGTCGTAACGCACCTCAAGTCTTTTTCTGCAGAAAATAACTTTACAGAAGCGCTGTGTTCGTTTTCCGTGTCGGGTGTTTTTCTAATTCTGTTCAATATTGTTTCATGAGAAGGTGTGGGTGATCTCGTCTCTTTCTGGTTGTGTTTTTGTGAAGGCCGTGTTTGTTGCTGTCAGTAACATTGAGCAGATGATTTTCTGTAAAGTGCGGTGACTTCTGTTTCTACGTGAGGATTTGGCTGCAGGTTTCAGTGTTTGAGGTCGACGCTGGATCCGAACACGGCCACCAGCTGCTGCTCGTACTGCTGGATGTTCCTCTTCAGAATCTCCTTGCAGGAACCCAGAAGACGCTCGAACGCCTGCACGTCGATCACTGGACCAAACACACACACACGATCAACAGTCTGACTTGCTGAGAGTTGACAAATCACTTCTGATGTTAAATCCATGTTGAAACGTGTAAAATAACACATTTCAATCTTTCAGTGATTTCATTTCAATCGTTTCAGGCCACATCTGTGACCCTGAACCACAAAACAAGTCAAGTATCATGGGTAAATTTGTAGCCAAAAATACATCGTATGGGTCAAAATTATATATTTTTCTTTTATACCAAAAATCATTAGGATATTATGATCATGTTCCATGAAGATATTCTGTAAGTTTCCCACTGTAAATATATAAAACTTAATTTTTGATTCGTAATATGCATTGCTAAAAACTTAATTTGAACAACTTTAAAGGTGATTTTCTCAATATTTTGATTTTTTTGCACCCTCAGATTCCAGATTCACAAAGAGTTCAGCCAAATCTCGTCCTACCCTCACAAACCATACATCAATGGAAAGATTATTTATTGAGACAAAAATGGACCCTTATGACTGGTTTTCGTGGTCCAGTCACGTATCAGTGGATTTACAGCAGTTGAATTATTGGCTTACTAACGTGCCAATCGAATCATTCGTTTATTCAGTGAACGTGATTTATTCTGTGTAGTTGGATGACATTTATCACATGCGTGTTCACTGATTGAAAGATGATTCTCAAGGTCTTCTGATGGATGTCATACAGTATTTTTACACTTTTACTTTAGCATATTTTTAGTGATTAGTTGACAACAGGAAGAAACTCTGAAAAATGAAAACACAAAAAATTGATTTCTGTTTTGTCAAACTATTGTAACCATTGATTGAACTACTTAATGTGCAAAAAAAAATTAAGGTTAAAAAAAAAAAGAAGTCATCAGTATGAGCAACTTTACACGCAGAAGGTAGAAATTGATGTAAGGGGAAAAATGTTATAAGAATTTTTAAAAATCAAAAAACTTTCTCATTAAAAACTATTTTCTCTCATCAAAAAACCTTTATCAAAAACAACTTTTTGACAGAAAAGAAATTAAAAAAAAAGGTTTAATCAAAAAACATTTTTTTTCACTCTAAAAAAACTCATAAAAAAACATTTTTTTGACAAAATAAACTGAGGAGGGAAAAAATATATATATATTTTTTAAAAGTTTAATCAAAAAACTTTTTTCTCTCATCAAAAAATCTACTAAAAAGAAATTGAGAGAAACTTTTAAAAAATTTTTAAAAAAAGTTTTATAAAAAAATCAAAAAAGTTTCTCTCATCAAACAACTCATAATAAAGCAACATTTTGATGGAAGAGAACTTGATGAGAACATTTTTTTTTCTTTTAAAAAAAAGGTTTCATTAAAAAACGTCTCTCATCAGTTTTTTACTTTCATCAAAAAAAAAAAAAAAAAATTGATTAAAAAAACATTGACTAAACTACTTAATGTGCCAAAAAAAAAAAAAGTCATCAGTATGAGCAACTTTACATGCAGAAGAAATGTTATGAGAATTTTTTTAAAAAAGTTTCAGCAAAAAATTGTCATTAAGTTTATTTCATCAAAAAACTTCAATCAAAAAACAACTTTTTGATAGAAAAGAAATTCAGAAAATTCTTTTTTTTTTTAAATTAAAAAAGTTTTAATCAAAAAACTTTTTTTCTCTCTTTAAAAAAACTCATCTTTTTGACAGAAAATAAACTGATGAGGAAAAAAAGTGATTCTTTAAAAAAGGTTTCATCAAAACTTTCATGGAAAACCTTTTTCTCTCATCCCCAAAAAATCATAAAAAAAAAACTACTTTTGACAAAAAAAAAAACTTTTTTTTTAAACATTTTTTAAAAAAGGTTTTAGAAAAACCATCATAAAAAAATTGTTTTTCTTATCAAACAACTCACTAAAAACATTTTGACAGAAGAGAAATTGATGAGAAGGTTTTCTCAAACATCTCTCATCAGTTTTTTACTTTCATTAAAAAAACTCCTCAAAGTCAAAGTGTGAATTAAACGTGACTGAACGTCAGAGCAAACATCATGATTTCTTACTCTTCTGCATGTAAAGTTGCTCATCCTGTCGGCTGCATTATGAAATATAAATATGAAGTGAATGATTTTATCGTTCATCAGCTGAAAGTCATTCCAGCAATATCTTTTTTTTCTGTGTCTATAGCACAGTTCTTTAATACTGACAATGATTTTTAGAACAATATGTTTATAGTTATCGTAGTTAGTGTGATCAGTCCTTCACACGCACACGTCCCACACCGGATCTTCTGAACAATCTCGTGATCTTCGGTTTGGACGGTTGTCGTGAAGCTGTGAAGCTGAAGCATCCGAACATCACACTATTGCCTGTGATACTGAGCGTGTCCACTGGAGGAAATACCCATGATCCCCTGCACATGGTTAATGCTTAGCTTGACATCACATTTCATCAAAAATACTTTTTTCCTTTCATTAAAAAACTTTTCTCTCATCAACAAAACTTCCATAAAAAAAACTTTTGGACAGAAATTAAAAAAATTAAAAAATTAAAAATTAAAGACTCAATAAAAAAAACTTTTCTCATCATTTTTTTTACTTTCTTCAAAAAGCTTTTTCCTCATCAAAAATAATTTTTTCCTGTTTTTTGCTTCTTCTTTTTTTCAACAACAACCAAAAATTGTTAAGGTAAAAAACTAATGAGATTTTTTTTCTTAATGAGAGAAAATTTTTTGGATGACCGAAAAAATACTGATGAGAGAAAATATAAGAAAAAAGGTTTTTGGTGAGAAAAAATTCTTGATGAGAGAAAATTTGATACAATTTTAGAAAATGTTGAGAAAAAGTTAAAGTTAAAAAATTAAGTTTAGAATTTTTTTTTGCTGATGAAGGAAAAATGGTGACAAAAATTGAAGAGAATGAAATATTTGTAAGAAATCAAAAACCTTTTTTATAACTCCAGTTGGTAGATTGTTACATCAGTTTCTTGATTTTCATGATTTGCAAAAAAAAGAAAAGAAAAAATTAAGTTAAAAAAAAGGTTTTGACCTGAAAAAAAAAAGGTTTTGGATAAGAGAAAATTGGTGAAAAATTCTCTCTCATCATTTTTTTCCTTTCATCAAAAAAACATTCTCTCATCAAAAACAGACAGAAAAGAAACTGATGAGAGAGAAAAAAATTGATAAGATTTTTTTTTAAAAAAAGGTTTCATCAAAAAAATGTTTAAAATTTTTCAAAAAGAAAATCTTTTTTTTTTTTTTACTTTCAACAAAAAAGTTTATCAAATAACTCTTATCAAAAATACAACTCATAACTCCAGTCGTCAGATTGTTAAATCAGTAAAAAAAAAATATATATATATATATAAGTATTTTTTATAAGTGTAAAAAAGTTTTTGTTGTTTTTTTTGGATGGGAGAAAATTGGTGCCAAAAAATGTGAGAAAAAATTTTTTGGGTAAGATTTTTTTTCTCATCAATTTTTTTACTTTCATAAAAAAAAACTAATCAAAAACCTTTTTTCTCTAATCAAAACACCTTTTGATAGAAAAAAATGGATGAAAAACTAATTTTGATAAGAATAAAAAAAAAAAAAAAAACTTTTTCCTTTCTCGAAATTTTTATTTTTTTTATAACTCCAGTTGTTAGACTGTTAAATCTAAATATGTAAATGTGTTATTCAATGACAGGGAAGCAGTGTATCAATGATCAGTTTAATCAGTTTTGTACTTATAAAAAAACTAAAAAATAATTAAAAACTAAGAAAAATAATTTTTTCCTGTTTTTTGCTTCTTCTTTTTTTCAACAACAACCAAAAATTGTTAAGGTAAAAAACTAATGAGATTTTTTTTCTTAATGAGAGAAAATTTTTTGGATGACCGAAAAAATACTGATGAGAGAAAATATAAGAAAAAAGGTTTTTGGTGAGAAAAAATTCTTGATGAGAGAAAATTTGATACAATTTTAGAAAATGTTGAGAAAAAGTTAAAGTTAAAAAATTAAAGTTTAGAATTTTTTTTTGCTGATGAAGGAAAAATGGTGACAAAAATTGAAGAGAATGAAATATTTGTAAGAAATCAAAAACCTTTTTTATAACTCCAGTTGGTAGATTGTTACATCAGTTTCTTGATTTTCATGATTTGCAAAAAAAAGAAAAGAAAAAATTAAGTTAAAAAAAAGGTTTTGACCTGAAAAAAAAAAGGTTTTGGATAAGAGAAAATTGGTGAAAAATTCTCTCTCATCATTTTTTTCCTTTCATCAAAAAAACATTCTCTCATCAAAAACAGACAGAAAAGAAACTGATGAGAGAGAAAAAAATTGATAAGATTTTTTTTTAAAAAAAGGTTTCATCAAAAAAATGTTTAAAATTTTTCAAAAAGAAAATCTTTTTTTTTTTTTTACTTTCAACAAAAAAGTTTATCAAATTACTCTTATCAAAAATACAACTCATAACTCCAGTTGTCAGATTGTTAAATCAGTAAAAAAAAATATATATATATATATATATAAGTATTTTTTATAAGTGTAAAAAAGTTTTTGTTGTTTTTTTTGGATGGGAGAAAATTGGTGCCAAAAAATGTGAGAAAAAATTTTTTGGGTAAGATTTTTTTTCTCATCAATTTTTTTACTTTCATAAAAAAAAACTAATCAAAAACCTTTTTTCTCTAATCAAAACACCTTTTGATAGAAAAAAATGGATGAAAAACTAATTTTGATAAGAATAAAAAAAAAAAAAAAAACTTTTTTTATTTTTTTTATAACTCCAGTTGTTAGACTGTTAAATCTAAATATGTAAATGTGTTATTCAATGACAGGGAAGCAGTGTATCAATGATCAGTTTAATCAGTTTTGTACTTATAAAAAAACTAAAAAATAATTAAAAACTAAGAAAAATAATTTTTCTTCTGTTTTTTTTTTTTAAAGATTTTTTAAACACAAAATTGTTGAGGAAAAAAGACTGATGAGATTTTTTCATGAGAATTTTTTTTTTTGCCGATAGTTTTTGGATGAGAAAATTGGTGACAGAAAAAAATCCCTTACTTTTCTCATATTTTTACGTTTCTGCCATTCTTTGTAAGTCATAGTGAGAAACTTGTTTCATGAATATGACTCAGTTTCTCTAATAAAGGGAAATGTTCTCGTAATAATGACTTTTTAGAAAATATGATGTAGTTTCTTGTAATAATTGGAAACTTTCTTGCAATAAAGAGAAAGTTTCTTGCAATAATTATATAATCATTTTTTATAATAACGTAAAATTTCTAGTAATTATGAAAAATGTTGTCATTTCAGTTCCGTTGTCATTATGACTTTTTTCTAATAATTAAAATGTTTTTTTCTCGTACCAGTGAGAAACTTTCTCATATGAGAAAAATCATTATTAAAAGAAAGTTTCTCATTATCACAATAAAGCTTCTTATTATTACTAGAAACTAAGTCATTATATCGACAAAGTTTCTAATTACTACAAAAACTAAATCATTATTACAAGAAAGTGTCTAATTATTACAAAAAAAAAAAATCATCATTATGAGAAAGTGTCATTATTATGAGTAAGTTTGTAATAATTATGAAAAAATAATAATTATTAATAAAAACTGAGTAATTATTAAGTTTCTAATTATTACAAGAAATTAAGTCACTATTACAAGAAAGCTCCTCATTAATATCAGAAAGTTTATTATTATGAGATAGTTTCTAATTATTATGAAAAACTAAATAACTATTAACAGAAACGTAGTAGTTATTACTACAATAGACTCTTTATGACGAGAAACTGAGTCATTATTACTTGAAAGTTTCTCATTATTCAGAAAAAAACAAAATAATTACTACAAGAAACGAAGTCATTATTGCGAGAAACTGAATCGTTATTACGTGAAAGTTTATTATTATCACAATAAGGTTTTTCATCATTATGACTTCTGAAATATTGTTTACTGAACTGTGGCGGGAACGAGTCACCATCGTTTTTTGATGATGATTTCCAAAAAATTGATGAAAGAAAACATTCTGATAAAATATGAAAAATGATACGAGAAAAAAAGAAGAATTGTTAATGTAATTATTACTAGAAACTAAGTCATTGTGAGAAACGAAGTCATTATTACAAGAAAACTTCTCATTATTATAAGAACGATTATTATTATTATTATGATAAAGCTTCTCATTATTACAAGAAAGTTTGTAATTATTATGAAAAACAAAATAATTATTAATAAAAACTGAGTCATTATTACAAGTAAGTTTCTGATTATTACAAGAAATTAAGTCATTATTACAAGAAAGCTCCTCATTATTATCAGGAAGTTTATTATTATGAGATAGTTTCTAATTATCATGAAAAACTAAATAATTATTACGAAAAACTAAACCATTCTGAGAAAATTTCTAATTAGTAGAAGAAAGCTCCACATTAATTAAGTTTCTCATTATTACAAGAAAGTTTGTAATTATTATGAAAATGAAATCATCATTATGGGAAAGTATCTCATTATTACCAAAAAAAAAAAAAAAAAGTAATTATTTTAAGTTATTTCTACAAGAGACTCTTTATGACAAGTCATTATTACATGAAGTTTCTCATTCGTTTCTTATTATTACGAGAAAGTTTCTCATTATTCTGAAAAAACTAAATTGTTACAAAAAACTAAGTCATTATTATAAGAAAGTTTCTTATTGCAAAAAAAAACAAAGTATTACCAGAAACAAAATTATTACTAATCAGTTACTAATTTTTACAAAAAAAACTAAATAATTATTCAGTCAAAGTTTATTACAATAAGGTTTTTCATTATTATGACTTACAAAATATTTTTACTCAGCTGTGGTGGGAACGAGTCACCAAAGTTTTTGATGATTATTTTTCAAATTATGAGAGAAAACATTTTGATAAAATATGAAAAATTATAAGAGGACAATTTAAAAAAAAATTGTTAATGAGTAAAAAGATTTTTGATTAAAGAAAAAAAAAAAGAAAAAAGAGAAAAAAATGAGCGAGAAAACAGATCTTAGGACTTTATGCTTAGAAAGAATATTTTCAACCTGATGTTTCTTCCTCGTTGGCTGATAATTCATAATGCACGTCTTATATTTTCAAAGCGTTGCTAATGCGACTTCAAAGTGATCTCTAATATCTTAATTTTACAAAAGCTTTGAATATCTCTGATCACAAACCTGTAGAATTTGAGAACATTTTACCTGCAAAACAGTGAAGCTCTTCCTCAGTATTTCTCTTGTTTCAGTGCACATCACTAAATGTGTCTTTCTCAAATCAAGATGCACTGACATGAGAAGGAAAATAAGAGAAGACGTCTTGTTTTATGAGAAATGGATCAAACTGAACTGAAACAAATCAACTTCATTTAAAAGGAAGAAGTTTTTATTCCCCACAATAAAAACTACAAAACATTTGTAGTTGTTCTAAGGATAAACTTGTTAGATATTGAAATATTTGTACTGGAAAACAAAACAAAAATCCTGAGGAAGATGTTTATGTTTTGCAGTTCATGCAACATTTAATGCTTGCGTTTTTTGTTTTTTTTTTATCTCAATGCTGCAAGTTTTGATCCAGAGTGTTATTTTCAGAAAACACAGCACATGTGCACACACCGGCGCGTTCCTACCTAAACACTTGGTCTCTCCCGCCGCGTACACGGACGCCGCTCGCGGTTTATTGGTGACCAGCGCCAGTTCGCCGAAGTACTGACCCCTGGAGCAGCGCGCCACCTCCACCTCCTCCTGCGACCTCTGACCCGCCCGAGTCTGCAGACACGCCAGCGTCACATTCACCACAAACACACGCCACAGATTCGTTGTAAACGCGTGCGGCGGACTCTTACTTTGCTCCTGATCATGATCCTGACCTCTCCAGACTCCACGATGTAGAAGCAGTCGGCCGAATCGCCCTGAGAACAAACACAGCTACGTTCGTCAGAAAACAACGCTAACGTCATCACGAGGAGATCAGCGACACGCACCTGCCGAATGATCCGCTCGCCGTCGCCGAACGTCTTCATCCCGACCACGTCAACGATCTTCATGCGCTCCGACAACTGACAGAGAAGAGAGTCAGTGATTCGGTGATTCATTCATGCAGAGAGTCATTTGCTTCATTTCTGAATCAGTTGAATGAATAATTCAATGACTCACTCTTTACAACAGTGACTCGTCGCCACATTTAAAGGATCTTTCCATACAAATATTCCAGTCTGGTCATTACTTGTTTTGCTCGTAAACAATCGAGCCAACGAAGTCGTTTAAATTGAGAACTGAACTGAGCGAAAACACGGCGAGTCGAATCACCTGCAGTGACTTGAGCAGCGGGACGCTCTCGATGAAACACTCGTACATCTTCCTCTTCTTGGCGTTATTTTTCACGATGAGTCTGTGGAAAGTGGCTCTGTCCTGAACATTAAGAAACACGTCATCATCATCATCATCAGTGTGTGCAAATGTAACGTCTGTCAGACTGATTCAATAATGAGTCAACAGAGAATCAAAAGGGGCCAAAAATCTGGACACTTGTTTTCAACCCTGCATGAGAAAAATAAGCAACCGCAACATTTTCTCTCTTTTAAATCTTTTGTTGTTGTTGTTCCTTGCTGAATTAATAAGCTGGCTATTGAATCTTCTTCATCTTCTTCTGAGACTAAGTGTTTCTCCTCCTAGACTTTTAAAGCTACTGAAAAACCAGCTAAAACCAGACTAAGCTGATCGGCTGGTCTTCAAGTGGTTTTGAACACTCATCTCATGCTGAGAAACCTGATAATAAAACAACAACCAACCTTAAACCAGCTAAGACTAGACAACCAGACCAAGCAGTTTACATGCTAGTAACTCGCTAATCATGCTAACAACATGTTAGTAACATGTTAATCATGCCAGAAACATGGTAGGAACATGCTAGTAATTTTTTAATCATGCTATCAATATGCTAGTAACTTGCTAATCATGTTAACTTGTTAATCATGCTAGAAATATGATAGTAACATGCTAATCATGACAGAAACATGGTAACATGCTAATAATGTGTTAATCAGGTTATCAACATGTTAGTAACATGCTAATCAGGCTAGAAACATGCTAACAAGATGCTAGTAACTTGTTAATCATGCTAGCAACATGCTAATAACTTGCTTATCATGCTAACAACATGTTAGTAACATGTTGATCATGCCAGAAACATGCTACTTACATGTTAGAAACATGCTAATCATGCTAGCGACATACCAATTCATGCCAAGTCATGCTAAGGACATGCCATTCCATGTGAAATCATGATAGGGGCATGTTAATTCACGTCAAATCATGCTAGCAACAGGGCTAAAGCATGCTAAGTCATGGTAGCAGCACGCTGACTCAGGCTAGAAACATGCTCCCACTCTGCCAAACTTTAATTTCAACAATTAAATTCAAACTTTAAGCTTTTCAAAATTATTTCAAACTCTCAGACGAGACTTTCTCAAGCCAACTTCATAGTTCATCTGCGAACTTTACTGTGATCTAGTTCTAATCTGTTATATGTTCACACATAACTTCTAAATAATAATAGTTTAAAAGTTCATTTAAACTATTACATTTTTAAATATGTTTTCAAAAATGTACAAATAATGGTAAAAAAATATATTGGTAGCAAATAATTTTTTTGTATATTTTGAAATATACACATTTTCCTGTATGGGATCTCTCACAATTCAGCCTTTTTCTAAGAATTCAGAGAAAACAAACGAAAAGAAAGAGTTGCAATTAATTAAATACATTTTTAAATATTTTTTTATTCTGTGGCAGAAACAAGCTTCCTTACAGAAATGCTCCTGCAGTTAAACTAAACCTATTACGACTATAAAAATTAAAGTGAAATGTGCAAAACTTTTTATGGATTCCATTAATCATTATTAACAAGACGAGCGCGGTGCATGATGGGACTCTCACCAGCGCCCACAGCGCCCCCTCCTGATTGGCCCTGATGGTGGCGGCGCGCGGCGTGTTGTACATGAGGGCCAGTTCGCCGAAGCTGCCTTTATTATCGTAGCAGCCCACACAGCGGCTCACGCCGTCCTTCTGAATCACGATATCAAACACGCCCCTGCAGACACGCGACAGACAGACAGACGGGTCATCGGCCGCTCCTCTCTCAGACGGACACTGACGCTGTGTTCTCACCTCTCAATGACGTAGAAATTATCTCCGTCATCGCCCTGATTGATGATGCACTCGTTGGGTTTGACCAGCACCTCGAACATGCTGTCTAACACCTCCGCGAACTGATCCTGACACACAGACAGACAGAATCAGACAGAATCAGACACACAGAATCAGACAGACAGAATCAGACACGACAGAATCAGACAGAATCAGAATCAGACAGACAGAATCAGACAGAATCAGACAGAATCAGACAGAATCAGACAGACAGAATCAGACACACAGAATCAGACAGACAGAATCAGACAGACAGAATCAGACAGAATCAGACAGACAGAATCAGACAGAATCAGACAGACAGAATCAGACAGAATCAGACAGACAGAATCAGACAGACAGAATCAGACAGAATCAGACAGACAGAATCAGACAGACAGAATCAGACAGAATCAGACAGACAGAATCAGACAGAATCAGACAGACAGAATCAGACAGACAGAATCAGACAGACAGAATCAGACAGACAGAATCAGACAGAATCAGACAGACAGAATCAGACAGAATCAGACAGAATCAGACAGACAGAATCAGACAGACAGAATCAGACAGAATCAGACAGACAGAATCAGACAGAATCAGACACACAGAATCAGACAGAATCAGACAGACAGAATCAGACAGAATCAGACAGACAGAATCAGACAGACAGAATCAGACAGAATCAGACAGACAGAATCAGACAGAATCAGACAGACAGAATCAGACAGAATCAGACAGACAGAATCAGACAGACAGAATCAGACAGACAGAATCAGACAGAATCAGACAGACAGAATCAGACAGACAGAATCAGACAGAAAGAATCAGACAGACAGAATCAGACAGAATCAGACAGACAGAATCAGACAGAATCAGACACACAGAATCAGACAGACAGAATCAGACAGAATCAGACAGACAGAATCAGACAGAATCAGACAGACAGAATCAGACAGAATCAGACAGACAGAATCAGACAGACAGAATCAGACAGACAGAATCAGACAGAATCAGACACACAGAATCAGACAGACAGAATCAGACAGACAGAATCAGACAGACAGAATCAGACAGACAGAATCAGACAGAATCAGACAGACAGAATCAGACAGAATCAGACACACAGAATCAGACAGACAGAATCAGACAGAATCAGACAGACAGAATCAGACAGAATCAGACAGACAGAATCAGACAGAATCAGACAGACAGAATCAGACAGACAGAATCAGACAGACAGAATCAGACAGAATCAGACAGAATCAGACAGAATCAGACAGACAGAATCAGACAGACAGAATCAGACAGACAGAATCAGACAGACAGAATCAGACAGACAGAATCAGACAGACAGAATCAGACAGACAGAATCAGACAGACAGAATCAGACAGAATCAGAATCAGAATCAGACAGAATCAGACAGACAGAATCAGACAGACAGAATCAGACAGACAGAATCAGACAGACAGAATCAGACAGAATCAGACAGACAGAATCAGACAGAATCAGACACACAGAATCAGACAGACAGAATCAGACAGAATCAGACAGACAGAATCAGACAGAATCAGACAGACAGAATCAGACAGAATCAGACAGACAGAATCAGACAGACAGAATCAGACAGAATCAGACAGACAGAATCAGACAGACAGAATCAGACAGAATCAGACAGACAGAATCAGACAGAATCAGACAGACAGAATCAGACAGAATCAGACAGACAGAATCAGACAGAATCAGACAGACAGAATCAGACAGAATCAGACAGACAGAATCAGACAGACAGAATCAGACAGAATCAGACAGACAGAATCAGACAGAATCAGACAGACAGAATCAGACAGACAGAATCAGACAGACAGAATCAGACAGAATCAGACAGACAGAATCAGACAGACAGAATCAGACAGAATCAGACAGAATCAGAAGACAGAATCAGACAGACAGAATCAGACAGAATCAGACAGACAGAATCAGACAGAAATCAGACAGACAGAATCAGACAGACAGAATCAGACAGACAGAATCAGACAGACAGAATCAGACAGACAGAATCAGACAGAAGAATCAGACAGACAGACAGAGACAGAATCAGACAGACAGAATCAGACAGAATCAGACAGACAGAATCAGACAGACAGAATCAGACAGAATCAGACAGACAGAATCAGACAGAATCAGACAGACAGAATCAGACAGACAGAATCAGACAGACAGAATCAGACAGAATCAGACAGACAGAATCAGACAGAATCAGACAGACAGAATCAGACAGAATCAGACAGACAGAATCAGACAGACAGAATCAGACAGAATCAGACAGACACCGGCTGTTTTTTACGTGTGTGTTTAATGTGTCTGCATGAACCTTCTCGAGGGTTTTGAACAGCAGTATGTCCCTGCAGGCCTCCTGTAGTCGCTGACGCTGCTCGTCGGTTTTGGGGTGAACGACCCTCGACTCGCTGCCCTCGTCTTCATCTTCGTCAGGGTTATACGCCTCCGCACACACTGGAGGAACACACGGTCACATGACAGGAAACACTAACGACAGACGGCAGCTCCAGACACTGCAGATTTACTTTAACTTCATGTGCGAAAATCACTACAACTGAAGTAAGAAGTAAAAACTAAGTGTCTTCTGCTCACCAAGCCTGCATTCATTTGATACATAGTACAGAAAACACAGTAATGTTTTTACTATTTAAAATAATTACAATTTTCTATTTGAATATATTTTAAAACGCAATTTATTCCTGTGATTTTCAGCATCATTACTCCAGTCTTCAGTGTCCAAAAAAGTAGTACTCAGTGGTTTTAAATATTGATAATAATACTAATCAGCAAATCAGCATATCAGAATGATTTCTGAAGGATCATGTGACACTGAAGACTGGAGTAATAAAGCTTTGAAATCACAGGAATAAATTGCGTTTTAAAATATATTCTGGTAGAAAACAGTCATTTTTACGGAAGTTCTAAGTGGCCATGCATTATCATTTTTTTTCCGTCTTGTTTTCTCGTTATCTCGACATAACAAAAGTTGTTTTCTCATTATCAGGACTTAATTTTCTTGGGAAGAAGACTGGCCGGTCTGCAACTTTATTGTCATAATATAGCGACCCTGAACCTTATATTGTAGACAGATTGGTCTACAACTGAAACCATTACATTAAAATGCATTTAAAATAACACGATCCATCAAGCTGACTGGCAATGAAATTGACTACACGTTCAGGGTCGCTATATTGTGTTCGGCCAGCCTCCTTCTCAAGTGTCGAACACTTTTGTGTAAGTTGTCAATGACTGACAGACACAGAGCTATTTCAGTTTGAGCGAGTCCCTGATCAAAATAAAAGTGAATACGATCCTCCATCACGATGCAGTGATGCTGTCTGATGTTCTTATGTCGGATATGCAGAGAAAACTAAGTCGTGATAACGAGAAAACAAGACGGAAAAAAAAGTATAATGCATGGCCGCTTAGAACTTCCGTATATTTTAAATAGTAAAAATATTTTAAAATGTTACTGGGTTTTTTTTCTGTACTTTGGATCAAATAAATGCAGGCTTGGTGAGCAGAAGAGACTTTAAAAAAAACAATCTTACTATTCCAAAACATTTGACTGGTAGTGTAGCTGAAAAAGAACTAATTTTAATTTAAAGAAATAAAACAAAACAAAAAAAAATACAAAAAAATACAAAAATATTTGTAAAATTAAAAATATTAAATATTAACAAAAACTGTAACAGTATCTCAGTGATGCTAAAATAATATGCAGACAAAATAATTTACCTGATACACGTCTGTTGCATTTACTGGGTGGAGGAGCTACAGACAGACAGATTAGAAATATTAGAGTCACTACAGACTTTCCCACACAATTACTGACAAACCAAAAAGCAAACAGGAGCTAAATAATGAACAATAACAAAACTTCACATTACTCAGAATTAAATTCAGTGTGTCTCTTCATGATCACACTGTTCAAACAGGCAAATATCGTCTTTCTAATCGCAGACAAACACACATATGCCTTTATAAGTTATGAATGTTTCATTTCAGACGATAAAAACACAAGTTCTGCGCACACCTTTGAATGTAAAATCATCTGGAAAGTCATCCTCCTCCTCCTCCTCCTCTTCGTCTTCTTCTTGTCTTTGTTCTTCCTTCTTCTCTTCTTCTTCCTCCTCCTCTTGGTCGCTGGAGTCGGTTTGCGCGGAGTCCTGGTCGAAGGCCACGCCGCGGGTCACCGGTGAGCGGCTGCTGCTGGCGCGGGTGGAGCCGCGCTGCTCCCGCAGACAGGTGAAGTACTGCACGGCGAACTCCAGCAGGTCCGCGGGCCTCCGCCGCAGCACCTCCAGCGTGTAGCCCTTCAGCAGCTCGCTCAGACCCGCCGGAACCTCCACGCTCATCCTGACTGACGGCTGCGCTCCGGCGGGAGACCCGCGGATCACAAACCATAAACAAAACAACACCATGCAAAAGCTCGACGTATGTCGGATCTTTCCTGAGGGGGGAACCATCGACTCGTGGCGGATCGACAGTTTCCATCGCAGGGGAGAATATCGACTGTCCTCAAAAATACAACGACTGCAGGGCGGCGATGTACAGCTTTTATTTTGGTTTTATTCTGTGGACTTCATCAGCAAATTCTTCTCAGAAGATCGTGTTAAAGTTGTACATGAACCGTTAAATGTGAGGCTGAGGTAAGTTGAGGACAGTGGCGGGAAAACTTCAACGACACAAACACAAATCAATACTCACAGCTCGTGTGAAAATGATCAATATACATTTATTTCTGTACATGATGTGGGTGAATTAAACATAATGAACAACAATTAAAACAAAGCAGGCCTTGACTGTGTACTGAATTCCTGTCGCGAGGGCTGAAGGCAGCGACAACGTAAACGGTAAATGCCAATGTACAGAGGTTTGCTAGCGGTTTGTTAAAGGTTCGATTCTACTTTCTAAACATTCAGTTTCCCTGAAGGCAGAAATTGGTTCACAGTCTGTGATAAGGCACTGACTATTACAGATTAAAATCCTCTCAAATAAATCATAAAGCAGCGGGACATTCATTCACGCACGCTACAGTCTCTGTTCGATCCGGACGGCGTCTCGCGGCGCTCGCGTTCACGTCTGCTCCGCTTCATCTGGATCAGAGATTCGGAGCAACCCAGTTCAGAAACTTCATGGCCACTTCAAAGCCCAGGAAACAGGCCTGAAGAGAGACAGAAAGCGTGTCAGCGCTATTGAACGGCTGTAAGTGGGACAGACGGATGCGCCTCAGGCCCCTTCTGACTTTATCCCGCTGAAACACGGGAGCATCCCAGGAAAACACATCCAGACCACACTTCATACGGAGGCCCAGGAACAGAAATCATGCTCTGATACATCATCAACGTCTTGATTGTAAGATTAAAAAATATTATGACTAAATCACAGTGATGAGAGAAAACATCAAAATCATGAGATGTCATTATTTTGAGATAAACAGCTAATTATGAGATCATTTTTACATTTTATAACATTTTCACAATGATGAGTTAAATGGTTAAAATCGCGAGATTTAAAAAGTCATAATTATGAGAAACAGATAATCAAGAGATAAAATGTAAAAATGATAACAGTCGTAATTCATAATTACCAATAAAGAGATAAAATGAACACATTAACAGTCATAATTATTAGATAAAAGGTAAAAATCATAAGCTTTGTTTTGAAAAATTTAGATTAAAAGCTAATTAGGACTTAAAACGTCAAAATCATGAGATTCTAAAAATGTATTTTTGAGATAAACAGCTAATTATGAGATAAAGTGTCACATTTCTAACATAGTAAATCATAATTATGAGATAGAAACTCATAATCGTGAGATTTAAAAAATCGTAACTGAGATAAAATCTAAAAATTACACCAGTAAATCATAAAAAAATTAAATAATGAGATTTAAAAAGTCAAACAGCTAATTATGAGATAATTGTTACATTTAATAACAGTAACAGGTTGAAATCGTGAGATTTAAAAAGTCAATTATGAGATTAACAGCTAATTATGAGAAAAAAATGTAAAAATTATAACAAAGTAAATCATAATTATGAAATTAAAGGTTCAAATGAAATAAAAAAAAAATCATAACTGAGTCAATTGTGAGAAAAATGTAAAAAAATATATGTCATATTTTAGTTAAAGTCAGTCATAAGATTTATAAATTCACAATTATGACATAAACAGTCAATTATGAGGTAAAATGTATTAAAGTTAAAATGAGTTATAATGTCAAAATCATGCAATTTAAATTAAAATATTGACAAAGTCAATTATAAGATAAAATGTCATATCATACTAAATTAATTCAAAATCATGATAGTAAATGTCATAATGGTGACAAAGTCAATTATGACGAAACCATTAAAATTATGAAATACGAAATCAATAAATATGAGACAAAAAGTTGAAATCACAGCATACTAAGCCATAATTATAGCATAAAAATACAAAATTATGGCAAATTAGATTTTTCTAATGTAATAATTTCAACTTTTGTCCCACAATTATGTACAATTATTTTGACTGTTTATCTCATAATTATGATTTAACAAAACATTATTTTTGTTTCTCATGTGGTGGAAATGAGCTTCTGAATATTCCACCCCAAAACCAAATGAAAACAATATGTAATTTAATGAAAAGAAATAGATTTTGAGACCATGGAGATTTTTTTGTATTGTGACACTGATGACAACTCACCACATTTAAACTGTCACCATAATGACCCGTCTGTGTATGTCCACTACTTTAAGTAAAACTATTATAGTATCACCAAAATCAGAGAAAACAAAGCCTAGAATTTCATGTGATTGTGGAGTGAAACGTGACCCTCGTGTGACCCTGTCTGCGGTCGTACCGCGTTGGCCGGAAACGCTCGCAGCATCACCGCGTTAAAGCCTTTGTAGAGCGAGCCGATGCCCTCCTCCCGGATCAGCTCTCTCAGGACGTCCCGGAAACCGTTGGGATATTTGCCCTCCGGCGCTGCGGACGAAACACAAACACCGTCAGACCCGCCGCAGACACGCCTGCGGGACACCTGCACGACGCCTCACGCACCCGTCTGGAAACGAGACTTCAGCACGTCTGGAGGAATCGCCACGGCCCAGTTAAAGATCCCCGCCATCCCGCCGGCAAACAGGATGCTGGGAACGCTGAGCTCCGTCGGGCTGAACGCACACACACACAATCAATGCAGGGCACGTTCGCATATCTAATTATGAACGAGAGCCGTCACGTGACCCGACTGACCTCTTGCCCTCCGGCGTGAGCGCCTTCTTCAGCCACTCGTACGTCATGAAGTACATCCCGCTCGCCGGCACATCTGACACGCAGAGAAACAACTGTCAATCATCTGACATTTTGTAAGCGTGACCTTTGACATCAGCAGCGAACGGCTGTGAGTGGATGTGTCAGTGTCTCCCTCTGCAGGCGCGTGTCTGTACCTCTCATGAGCGTCAGAGCCGTTCCTTTATAGATGCCGCGGATGCCGTTCTCTCTGTACAGCTGCTTGGCGCAGTCCATCGGCCCCGCGTACTTCACCTGGCCCGACGCCGCCTGGATCTGAACACACACACACACACACACACACACACACACACAGTCTGTAGGTCGTACCAGGATTCATAGAGATACTTCAAAATGGGGTTTTCAGGGACTTTCCAAGCACTACTTTTTTGATTTTTAAGGACTTCAAACAAAGATCTCATTTATCAAACAATGTCTTGTCATTCAAATTCTAAAAAAGAGAAATAGACAAAAAAATATATATATATATATAATAATAATATAACAAAACAGCAAAAATCTGAATTATGAATTATGATTCATGAATCTTTATTTCAAATCAGGACTTGGAGCATGAATCATTTAATTCGCAAAATGATTTGTGAACCCGCTCTGAAGTTCTGATCTAAATCAAATGATTCACGATCCGCTCTGAAGTCTGACTCGTGAACCATCATTTCAGATCAGGAGTAGGTGTGTCAAATTAATCATTTAATTTGCAAATTGATTCACCAAACCTACTCCGAAGTCCCAATCTGAATCAAATGATTTGTGAACCTGCTCCAAAGTTCCGATCTAAATCAAATTATTTGTGATCCGCACTCAGAAGTTTCAATCTACATCAAATGATTCACTAACCCACTCCAAAGTCTGATTCATGAACCATCATTTATGATCAGGACTCAGAGCGTAAATCTTTTAATTTACAAATGATTCAGAAGTCCTGATCTGAATCAAAAGATTTGCAAACCTGCTCCGAAGTTCCAATCTAAATCAACAGATTCATGAATTATGAATTATGAATAGTGAATCGCATTTCATATCAAGACTTTAAGTGCAAATCATTTAATTCACCAAATGATCTGTGAACCCGCCTCTAAGTTCTGATCTAAACAAAATGATTTTTGATCCACACTCAGAAGTTCAGATCTAACTCAAATGATTCGCAAACCCACTCCCAAGTCTGATTCGCGAACCACCATTTCAGATCGGGCCCCAAATCGCGGACTGCGAATCATTTAATACACAAAAATGATTTGCGAACCTGCTCCGAACTTTTCATCTAAATCAAATGATTTGCGATACACAAAGTTCCAGTCTAAGATGATTCGCACACCTGGTCCAAAGTCTTGATCTGAATCAAATGATTTGCGATCTGTGCTCAGAAGGCTGATTCGCAATAGGTGATTTGAATTCCCGATCTGAATCAAATGATTCACAAACCCACTCTAAAGTCCTGATCTGAATGACGCAATGATTGAACTGATTCAGAGTTTCCAAAAGCTCAGTTTCACCCATCACCCAAGCAGCAGGGATTGGATGGACTTGCTAGTGAATCGCTTGAACTGAATGATTGAATCAACTGGAGTGGTTCTAGTGTAAATGACTCACTCAGTTGATTCAGTTTGTCTGTTTGTCTTTTGAGCGTCTCACCTGCAGCAGACACTTGATTCTCTCCCCCGGAGCCATGATGGCCGTAGTGAACACACCCGACAGCATCCCGGCCGCAAACAGCTGTGGATATCTGACACACACACACACACACACACACACACACGGTGAGGAAACACACTCATGTGAGACACTCGGCACATCCAAACATCTTCAGCGTCTCACGTCAGGATGTCGTTTGGCGTTTTCTGCTGCAGTTTCTTGCCGAGTCCGAAGCCGAAGAAGCAGACGGCGAACATGGGCGTGACTCCGATGATGGGCGCCGCCATGCCCTTATACAGACCCCGAACGCCCTGAGACACACACACACAGACGGGCGTCAGTCCAGTTGTCTGGAGTCATTACAGACAGCAGCGAGTCGCTCGTACCTCTTTCGCCAACGTTTTCTTGAAGCAGTCGAACGTCCCTCGGTAGAGCGGAGACTCGCCCGGACCGGGTTTGGGCTGCGTCTGCAGTCGCACCTGCGCATACGATGGTCACATGACAACATGTCAATAAGACGCTACCGATCTGGGTCAAAGGTCACGAGTCCAGGGTTGGTCTCAAAAAGGAATTCTACTGAATTAACAGAAATTATCTTAAAGTAAATGTTTACGCAGGTAAATAGAATTTATTTTGTTTGGAAACTTTTCAGAGTAACATCTGTGCATGTCAGTTTCATCAATTTGGACTGTTTTTGAGCAATTATGAGTTATAATGTATAAGTGAATTGAATTTCTTTTATAAAATAACGATTCTTAAGGTCCAAACGGACGCAGAAGCAGAAAACAGATGCAGACTTTGACAGCACTGTGAGGTTTAGGACTAATAATGTACAATAATGATATGAATGCGGCTCCAGCGATCGCTAAGCGAGCTAATATCCGTCATGGACAGCTGTGAATGTTACATCAGATTGACTAGTGTGTGTTCAGCAGTCGGGTTACTTTGATGGTGTCGAGCGGGTGTCCGGCGAACACTAAACACACTCCCCCGAACCCGCCGGCGAAGAAGTTCTTCAGCGGACTGATCGGCTGCGGCTGCTTCGACATGATTCCTGTCCGGTTCCGGTCCGATCGCACACGAATCCGGCTGATTGAGCGCGTCTGTCCGACAATCTCACAATGACAGACAGACAGACGGGTGTTTTCAGCGCTGCTTCCAGTGTCTCTTCTGTCTCGACCGCGACCTTTCACCCACAAACACACCCGGAACTATTTCAGCGACGCACCCGCAGAGTAGCATTCCGCCGCTGAACACACGTGAGTTCGGAGATGGGCGGGGCTTAAGTAACAATTCTCTTATTAATTATGTAATAGCGCTATACTATACTCTAACGGTCTGCCTCTGTCATTATTCAGGAGAATTTTTGCAATTATTATACTGAAACAAAAGACTTTCTGGTGTGCAACTGTCTTCAGTAAGTGCTCGTGTGATTTTGAATGGAGACTGGAGTCTCTGAGCCGCTGCGCGCCCCCGCCGACAGAAAGAACACGTGACTCATCCAACAAACAAAACTTGACAGCGCGTCGCTTTAAATCGTCCGGGTGCAAGTCGTGACGGGCAATTGAGCTGTATCTCCTCTAAAATGCTTTATATGTCATAGGTTGTCCGATTCTGTCACTGAATAAAATGAGTAGAAACAAAAATAAAGAAGTAGTTACGACGTTTTAGCTCATAATTCTGACTTTTCTTCTCATAATTCTGAAAATTGCCACAAGAATTCAGAAATCTGATTTTTCAAATTACTTCCCTTTTCTTGTTTTTACCTTTTTAGTAATATTTTTATTCCGTTTTGAGGATTGTGAGATGTAATTGTAGAATTGCAAGAAAAAAGTCTTTGCAAGAACTGTGCAGCTTTTCTTTGAAATGTGAGAGAAAACGAAAAAGTATCAAACTTCCATGAAAAGTTTTTAAGAAACACACACAGACACTTCGTTTGGATGCGTTAGGACGGCAGCATTTTATTAGTCTTTCAATGTTAAGAAAATATATCGTTACCGTTTCCCTTCTGAACAAAGACGTACAAGGAAAAATAGATCATTTAGCAGAAGCTCCATCAGACGTGATCAGTGACGTCCTCACACACTCCAGCACACACAGTTTCGTCAGACATGCGCTAAACACACGACCGCATTAACACTGTAAACTCATATTCCTGTCGGTGCTGAGGGGCGGCGGGGGGTTAGAGTTACTCGTCGGAGGTCAGGGGTTAAAGTTGGCGGTTACTGACAGAAGCGAATTAGCTGAGACAGCAGCAGAGCTACGAGCGCTTGTCGTACGCGTGAGTGTTTGAGACTAGCGGGAGTTTGGGGTTTGATGGTGAAGCGGGTTGAGCGGTGTGTTCGGGAGCTACCATCTACACGTTCAGTTTCTAGAGATCTGAGGAAACTCCTTGTAGATCTGCTGCACGATGAGTTTGTCCATCTGTCTGCTGGACGCCTGATCCTCCCCACAGTCCTCCTCCTCTCCCAGGATCCTCTGCAGCGCCGCCTGCAGGTCGGGCAGCCGGTGCCGGTGCTCCAGATAGTCGGTGGAGCGCACGATGGCGTGCATGAGAGACAGATACTCCATCCGCATCTGAGGACACACACGCGACACGCTGACATCCACACGCTCATCACAGTTATCACACAAACTCATAACGTAAACACAACACTGTCGGCTGTACGTCTGAACACCAGTACAGTCATCACAGTTAGCACCAGGGTTGGGGTCAATTCAGGAATGAACTCAACAATTCCAATTCGAAGAAGGAAATGGAATTGGAATTGGAATTCAACAACAATTACAGGAAACAGAGTTGGAATTGAATTGGACTTACAGGAAGTGGAATTCAATTCAGGGAAATTCCACTGAATGCCGTTTATTGCGGTTTATTTGTGATTGCATTTAGAGACATACATTTGAACTTTATTTATGATGCTTTACAAATACCAAGTAATGTATGAAATAGAGTTGATCAAATGCAAGTAAATAAAAATGAGAACTGTACATTATGAATTAACAATTGAATGACAGTGGTGATACGTTTCTGGATGTACTATACATTCAATATATGATTACCACATGTTATATGTCTCAACTCACAAAAAAAAAAGAGTCATGTTCATTCATGTATTTCATTCACTTTTTTATTGCATCGAATTCTCATCATTTCCTGAAATTTGGCATCGCTAAGACTGCATCTCTCAGGCCTAAATATCTCAAGTGGAATTTAGTGGAATTTATTTGATTTAAATTCTGTTTCCTGACATTCCAATTCAATTCCAATTCCATTCCAGGAAGTGAACTGGAATTTACCATTCATTCTCAATTCAATTCATGAATGGCCCCAACCCTGGTCTTTAGCATTATAGTTATGGTTTCACTATTCATATTAGGCATAGTTATTGTTACAGTCGTTATAGATATTGCAGATACAGTAATAGTTATCATTATAGTTATGATAGTTGATATTAAAGTTGGTGTCATGGTTATCTTTACAGTTATCATTCATTATTGCAGTTATTATTGCCATTATAGTTCTCACTACAGTATTAAAATATATATATATTATTACTGTTAATGGTTATAGTTATTATAGTTATAGCTATGGTTATAGCTAATATAGTTATGGTTATATTTACTCTAGTTATTAAAGTTATAGTTATGGTTGTAGTTACAATAGTTATGGTTATAGTTATGATAGCTATGGATATAGTTAATACAGTTATTATAGTTATGGTTATAGTTACTCTAGTTATGTTATAGTTATGGTTATAGTTAATATAGTTACTCTAGTTATTAAAGTTATAGTTATGATTATAGTTACACTAGTTATGGTTACTATAGTTATGGTTATAGCTAATATAGTTATGGTTATAGTCACTATAGTTATGTTATAATTATGGTTATAGTTAATATAGTCATGGTTATAGTTACTCTAGTTCTTATAGTTATAGTTATGATTATAGTTACACTAGTTATGGTTACTATAGTTACTACAGTTATGTTATAGTTAATATAGTTATGGTTATAGTCTAGATATTAAAGTTATAGTTATAGTTATGGTTATAGTTACTACTAGTATAGCTACTTCAGTTATTATAGTCATAGTTACTGTAGTTATAGGTACTACAGTTATTATAATTATGTTATAGTTACTATAGTTATGGTTATAGTTATCATTATAGTTATAATTACTAAAGTTACGGTCATAGTTACTATGGTTATGGTTACTACCAGTGTTGGGGGTGACGCATTACAAGTAATGCGAGTTACGTAATAATATTACTTTTTTCAAGTAACTAGTAAAGTAACGCATGACTTTTGAATTTCTATGAAAATATCTGAGTTACTTTTTCAAATAAGTAACACCAGTTGCTTTTTTCCCCATTTCTTGATTGACAAGTCTCCTGTGGGGAAACTGTGAGTAAACATGATGTTACTGTATTCTAGACTAAATGTGAACAAGCATTAATTCATCTCACTCACAAAAAACAGATTCAGTATTTCTCAAAATGAATAAAAACAGTGAAATGCAAACTCAGAATATGACACAACCCTGCAATAATTAAATGTGTTCTATAAAAAAAAAATATCCTTTATGTATTTAATCCCATTTTATTAACCAGTGTCTTTGCTGCCGACCTTCGATGATGCAATTCAACCATACAAATAAGCAAAAATGACTTTAGATAAACTGACATTTGTGCTTCATTTTTTATATCTGAAGAGTGATCTTCTCCTGCACAAATGTACTTTTCTTTCAGCCTGAGGTGAATTCACTTTTTTCACTTTTGGTGTAAAAGGGCTTTTACATTAGAACTGTTTCATATTAAAAACAAAGCAGCAAGTCCTGCCCAGATTTAAAAAGTAACGAAAAAGTAAAGTAACACATTACTGTCCATAAAGAGTAACTAAGTAACGTATTTAGTCACTCTTTTCAGGTAGTAACGCAAAATTGTAATGCATTACTTTTAAAAGAACTTTCCCCAACACTGGTTACTACAGATATTATAGTTATGGTTATACTTACGATGGTCATGGTTATAGTTATTACAGTTATTGTTCTAGTTACTGTAGGTATAGTTAGTACAGTTATAGTTAGTCATGGTTACAGTTACTACATTTTATGGCTATAATAACAGTTATAGTTATGGTTGTAATTATGGTTGTAGTTATAGTTATCATTATAGTTATTGTTATAGTTACTACAGTTATTATAGTAATGATTATAGTGTGTGTGTGTGTGAAGCGCGTCTCACTCTATCACCAGGCGACAGGTCTGAGATCTGTCTCACTGCGATGTCGATCATCACCATCAGGTCAGTGCGGTAGAAGATATCGGCCGTGTCTCGACTCGCAAACACGTCCTGCAGGAACTTGAGCACCGAGTGCGGCGCAGGAGGAGCGTGATCGAACACACACACTGGATCCTCTACAAACACACACACACAGTGTCAGCACGTCACTGCAGCAGCTCTGCTGTGAGATGAGTGTGTGTGTGTGTGTGTGTGTGTGTGTGTTTCACCTCCTCTGTTGAGCAGTAGTAAGAGTTTCTCAGTGAGAATCTTCACATTGTGTCTCTTGATCAGCGCCTGCATCACCATGTTACTCTCCGGTACTGCAGGGGGCAGCAAACACACGAACGCAAGTCAAGAATAACAAAGAAAGAACTGACTGACCGTAACAGGGGTGTTTTTGCAACATGTCGTACCACTCAGGTGGAGGTTGAAGGCCAGCAGCAGGTTGATGAAGAGGTCCGGCAGCTGCTCTGTGGCGTCCGAGGGCAAACCGTCCTCAATCACGTCCAGCAGGAACTGCAGGAAAGTGGGGTTCAGATGCTCTGAGACAGACAGAAAGACACGTCAAAGTCCCGTCGGCAGCGTCCGAGCATTTAACGGCGCGAGCGTCTCCATTACCGTAGTGATGCAGCGGGATCTGCTCGCCCGTGGAGAAGATCATGGCCATCAGCAGCGCGCTGTAGCACATCTTCTCGTGCTCTGCACACAAAAACACACGTCAGGCGAACGCGCAGACGCTCACGAGCACACGGGCGGAGCGCGTCTCACCTTGAGTGTCCGTCTGCAGGTCTCTCGCCAGCTCCATGGTCAGGACGGAGTTGAGGAGAGTGGAGATGAGCGCCGCGTCCAGACCGCACATCGCCCCGAACACCTTCAGCAGCAGCAGCCGCAGCGACACGCGATGCTCCTGAACGTCCACACGCGTTAACGACCCACAAACTACCACTACTAACTATAACTATAACCAACTGTAACATTTAACAGCCAATCAGAAGAGCTTGAGCATTTAAAGCGACAGACAACAAATCTGCAACGTGTGTATAATAAAAAATAGTTATCGTTAAAATACAGTTAGAAAGTTATCGTTCATTAATATAGTTGTCATTATAGTTTTATAATTATCATAGCTACCATTAAAATTATGCTTATCATTATGGTTAGCGTTATGGATATTGTTACAGTTATCGTTATTTTTTATCATTATAGTTATTATTATAGTTACCATAACAGTTATCATTATTATTTTAGCTGTTTTTACAGTTATAATTATAATTGTCATAGTTACGGCTATGACTATAGTTATTACGCTAACTATAATGATAATTATAATGTCACAATTACAGTTATCACTAAAATGATTGTCACTATTGTTATATTTAGCGTTACAGTTATGATTACATTTGTTGCTAATAATATGGTAACAGTTATTGTTTTTGAAGTTAACGGACTCTATAATCTCATGTGATGACGTCACGACAGTGATTTACCATCTGATAATACGACACCAGCGACAGAACCGCCTCATACTCGTTCACACGACACATCTTCTTACACACCTCAGGATCCGCGTCAGTCTGAAAGAAACACACGTAAATATATAAACATGACAAATAACATTTCGATGTAATATGTCACAGCAATGGTATCTCACAACCAGTTCGTACATATTTTACGAGGCAAGTAATTTGTACGAATTTTTGCGACCGCACTCGTACGGTTTTGTACGTTTCCTATGAGGGGTAAGATTAGGGGTGGGGTGAGGGATGGTCATTCGTAAAAATTCCTATGAATTTGCCACCTCGTAAAATATGTACAAATTGCCAAGAGAGAGGGGCAGAGTTAGGGGTTGCCATTTGTACGAATTCTTGCGAATTTGCCACCTCGTAAAATTCGTACGATGTTTCACAAAAAGTACGAATTCCTACGAATGGGTCACCTCATAAAATATGTACGAATTGCCGAGAGATAGGGGCGGGCTTAGGGGTTGCCATTTGTACGATTTCTTACGAATTTGCCACCTCAAAAAATTTGTACGATGTTTTACAAGAAATACGGATTCCTACGAATTTGCCACCTCAAAAAATGTGTACGATGTTTCGTACAAATTTTATGAGGTGATACTCACCAGTATCTGCAGTAACTCCTCCAGGTAACATGCGATGAGCGCGTGATCTTCGTACAGAGCCCAGCTGCGCTGCTGCGAGTCGTCGCGGTGCCGCGCCAGATCGCTAAAGATCACCTGCAGCCGCTGTTCGTCGTGACACACCTGCCCGAGCGGCAGCGCCGCGCCCAGATCCTAACGACACAAACCAAACAACCGCTTCAGCAGCTGAGCCAACGACAGAACGCCTCCACGAGTCCCTCGGCTACTAACCTTACTCTCCACCAGCGACAGCAGCACCTGCTCCAGGTCCGCCGCCGCCCTCGGTAGCGCGCTCTGCAGGTGTCCCACCACCACGCCCACGGCAACCCGCGACAGCTCGTAACTAAGGCCCGTGTTCTTGCGCACCAGTTCGATCATTTCTGCTCCGATCGTCATGGGGACGGCTGCGGACGGGGTGGGGCTACCAGGAGGGCTGAGAGAAGCAGGGGGCGGGGCCAGCGGCCACTCCGCGTCTGACTGGTGTTCGGCGGCAGGCTGCTGACTGATCGGCTGAGGCGCCGGCCTCTTTTTAGAAGGGTCTGGAGAAGGGGACTGGTCAGGCACGGGAGGGGGCGGAGCCTGTGAACTCTTTTTCGAAGGCTCTTCCTGAGGGGATCGGTCAGGGATAGGAGGGGGCGGAGCCTTGCCTCGTTTTGGCACGGGGGGCGGAGTGCTGCTGACGCTGGGAAGACTGACTGAGGAAACGCCCGAGTGGGAGGAGCTGGAGTCTAAGGAGGTGGAGCTGACAGACAGAGAGGGTCCAGTGGGAGGGACAGAGCTGGGGGCGGGGCTTGTGGAGGAGACTCTCAGTGGCACTTCTGGATCTATAGAGAGAAAGAGAGACATGTTCACTCGGTCGTGTGAGGCGTAACGTGAGCGTGTCAACCCGTATTGGTTTCCGCACCAACCGTTGCGTCGTAACTCGCTGTGTTTCTCCGGAGGGGGCGGAGTCACGGGAGCGGCTCTGCGAGGCTGAGGAGGAACCTGCGGCAGAAACACATGATCAGCACAAACGCACTGGCGGGCGTCGCCGGAGCGGAAGCGTCTGCTGTACCTGATAGAGCCCAGGAACGCTAGCGGGACGCTCGGACATCGGCTCGCTGCCCTGGCAGCTGTAGGCTCGACTCAGGCCGTTGGGCGGCTGCGGCGTGCGGCTCAGAGACACCTCACTGGAGGATGATGGGATCTTCTGCTTGTGACCGGATGGAGTCGGGCTTCTGCGGGACAGTGTTTCCTTCCTGTGGTGGATCAACTTCCTGTGGAGTGTCACGGATATGTGTCATAAATAGCATGGGTTTATTTGTAGCAATAGCCAACAATACATTATATGGGAGGAAATGATCCATTTTTCTTTTATGCCAAACCACACATCAATGGAAAGCTCATTTATTCATAAATCTCAGTTTTTACCCTTACAAATGTGTAAATATAATAAAATATAAAAAGTGAAGTTTATGTAACACAAAAATGTCAGAAATATAAGAAAACAAGTGTATAAAATAGCGTATTTATATAATATTTATAATTACTATTTATTACTATTTATTAACAATATAAAAAAATAATAATAATAAATATTAAAAACAAAAACTTAATGTAATACTAAAATGGAAATAATATATTTCAAACAAATTTAATTAATGTAATATTATATAACAATATATTAATATAGTACATAAACATAAGAATATAAAATAATAATATACAGTTTAAATTATATTATAAAACATAGATGTGTAATAATAAATATAACAGAAACAACATTTAATGTAATATAAAAATACAGTAATACAACAAAAATGTAAATGTAATGCAATTTAAGAATACATAAAAATATAAATATCACATTCTACACATACAGAAATATTATAAACTACACAAATGTAATAACATAAAACAGAAATCTTACAAGAAATAAAAATATAAAAAAAAGATATTATATGAAAATATACATGTAATACAACACAAAACAATAATATATAATATAAAAATACAAATCAGATATAATGAAGTATAAATGAGTGAATATGTGGCGCTGGACTCACTGCAGGATGTCTCTCTGCTCCAGGTTGTATTTGCCTCCGTTGGTCATGGCCACATTGTGAATGGCTTCAATGGCTCGATCAATAGACTGCAGCACCTCGTCCTGCTCTGGAGCCTGAGGAGACATCATCATCATCATCATCATCATCATCATCATCATCATCATCATCATCATCATCATCATCACCACCACCACAACGACACATAAACCAGCGGATGAACAGATGGCATCAGATCAAACATTCACAGACGGATTAATCTTGTGAACTGAAAATCGTGACAGTGATTGTCTGACTTCAGCTCTGATGTGTGTGTGTGTGTGTGTGTGTGTTCTGTCACTTGTCCATATCTGTCCCAGCATGTATGTGTAAATATAGCATAAGACGAGTGAAGATGCAGTACTGGGGTAAAATGAGCCTCTAGCCGGACAAGAAACATGATTAGCATGTTTCTAGCATGACCAGCAAGTTACTAGCATGTTGCTAGCATGCTCTTACCATGATTAACAAGTTACTAACATGATTAGCATGTAGCTGACAGACGTCTGTAAGATGTCAGTTTTACATCCATTCTAACTTATAAACATCTTAAAGACATCTAATAGACGTCTATTTGACATCTGATAGGAAACGTTCTATTGACGTACTGTAGATGAGCAAACTACGTAAAAAATACGTCTTGCAGATATAAATGGTACATGATATCAAATAGACGTCTCCATGATGTATAATAATAATAACAATAACAATTTATTTCTATAGCACTTTTCATACATAAAATGCAGCTCAAAGTGCTTCACAAGCATAATAAATAATAATAATAATAAAACAGCAACATCATCAGCATGGTGCAAATGATTCAACAAATATAAGCAAAACATAATAAAAATAATAGAAAAAACATATATAATAAAATAAAAAACAAACAAAAAAAAAAGAGAGGAAAAAAATCAATTAAATAAGAATACACACACTTCACACACTATTATGCTCATAGGCAACTTTAAAAAGGTATGTTTTAACACGTTTTTTTTAAAGACATGAATACTAGTGGACTCTCTCACTTCATTTGAAAGACAATTCCAGATTTTTGGAGCATAGTGACTAAAAGAGGTACCACCAGATCGCTTGAGATTTACTGTGTAATATGCTAAAAGTCCAGCACCAGAAGACTGTAGCATTCGTTTAGGATTATACCTTAACAGACAATCAGAGATATGAGAAGGTGCCAAATTATGCAATGCTTTATAAACTAAAATAAGAATCTTAAAGTCAATCCTTTGGTGCGCTGGTAACCAATGTAATTCCATTAAAACCGGTGTAATTTGTTCCCGTTTCTTCAATTTCATTAACACTCTAGCTGCTGCATTTTGTATCAGTTGCAGCTGAACTACAGACCCCTTGGGTGAACCAGCACACGCAGCACTGCAGTGATCTAGTCGAGAGAAGATAAATGCATGAATTAGTTTCTCAGCATCATTAAAAGGTAAAAAAGGATGAATCTTGGCTATGTTTCTTAGATGATAGAAACATGGTTAATATGAGACTTAAAACTCAAATCACAGTCCAAAATGACACCCAGGTTCTTTACCTCTTTCTTACATTGTACAGCTAAGAAACTCAATTCAGCTTCAGTCCTCTCCCGCTCAGGTTTTTTACCCACAATAAGAATTTCAGTTTTATCTTTGTTCAGTTTTTTAAACATTTTCATTAATCCATTTTATAATGCTGGACAAACAGTTGGACAAATTTTTGATTACAACAGTGTCTTTTGGCTCGACTGATATATATAATCATATGTCATCAGCATAAAGATGGTAATTCATATCATATTTCTGAATGATGCTCCCCAGAGGAAGCATATATAGTAAAAACAAAACTGGCCCAAGGATGGAACCTTGTGGAACACCATAAAATATAATATATATGTACGTGTGCTATCAGGGAAAACGTATTTTTTGGCGATACGTCCATAGGACGTTTCCTATCAGATGTCAAATAGACGTCTATTAGATGTCTTTAAGATGTTTATGATTTAGAATGGATGTAAAACTGACATCTTGCAGACGTACCTGTGCAATCTGTGTTGAAAGCTCTAGGAGGAGTGGCGTTCAGAAATTTGTCTCATAAGAATAATAAGAAGAAGAAGAAGCTTAAATAGCAGATCAGTAGTTGGTCTTTCTCAAGCCAATAAAATGTGCGTTATATGATGTAGAACTGTATGTGATAGTATAAGATTCTATAGCACTGCATCATATCATTGGTGGTTATGTGCATGTCACGCGTATATGAGTCAGTCTCACCGGGATTTTGTCGATGTATGAGGCGGGGATGTATCCCGTCTCGCCGGAGCTGCAGCGCGTCGCGAGCCACCAGTGCGCGCTGCTGCGCTCGAGGATCAGGAACGACTCTCCCTCCGGGAAACACAGCGCGTTCCGCTCCGCGGAGCTGAAGGCGAACAGAGAGCGATACATCAGCGAACTGCGTTTGCACCGCACCGACGCGTTAATGGCGCACTCGGAGGAGCGACGCAAACAAAAGACGCGCGACGATCATAACGCGTTCAGATCACGTGAACGCGCGGGTCGCTGAACCGCAGCCCCGTAAACACCGCACCGGGCGCGCGCACAGCCAGTCACGCGCCCTCCAGGAAGACGATTCGAGCTCAGAGACTCATCAGCTGATTCACAGGCACATCGAGATGCTCATCCGGCGCCGGATGTTGACATTGCCGGTGTGCGTCAGTGAAATGTGTCCGTGAGTTCCGGGGTCATGGCCGCTGTCAGCTGCGCGAGGTTGCTGTCACCGGGATCCGTTCACGGGCTGCGGCTCGGTTCGAGGATTCTTCCAGCTCTGAGCCGGTAAACGTGTATCTGCAGTCGAGCGCGAGCGTGTCCTGAGATCGGAGCGGGTTTCAGGCTCGCGCTGCAGTGCTAGTGCACTACATAGTGTATACTCCGAACGGCATAGTGTGTGATGAAACAGTGCTCGGACAGTCTGTCACATGACCTTATTATACAAGGTTTAATGATCATGCTTGTGGGGTAGAGTGATTACATATATAAAAGTATTTTTGTATATTTTTTATGTAAAAACTTTTTTAAGAAGGTCAAGTGCAGTGCATTGTGGGATACAGTGTTCAGTGCAGTGTGTTGAGCTCTCGTGTTTGTGTCCTGTAGGGTGTCTCTGGTGCGCGGGCACAGGCTCGGTCCGGCGGACGATGAGCTGTACCAGAGGACCACGGTGTCGGTGATGCAGAAGGAGGCGGGTGGAGGAGCCGTCGTCTACAGCTACAGCCCTCGAGGATTCAACATCAGCGGAAACAAAGTGTTCGGGCCGTGTGCTGTTCTGCCGCCGGCCGTCCTGCAGTGGAACGTGAGAGCAGACCAAACCCTGCTCACTACGTGTGTGTGTGTGTGTGTGTGTTCACTACTAAGTGTGTGTTGTCTATTTGTGTTCACTACTAAGTGTGTGTGTGTGTGTGTGTTGACTGTTTGTGTTCACTACTAAGTGTGTGTGTTGTCTATTTGTGTTCACTACTAAGTGTGTGTGTGTGTTGACTTTTTGTGTTCACTACTAAGTGTGTGTGTGTGTGTGTGTGTTGACTTTTTGTGTTCACTACTAAGTGTGTGTGTGTGTGTTCACTACTAAGTGTGTGTAATGACTATTTGTGTGTTCACTACTAAGTGTGTGTGTTCACTGTGTGTGTGTGTGTGTACTTGTTTTTGCTACACTGTGGGGACCAAATAGTAAAACCTGAAATTTTTGACATTGTGGGGACCGGCTTGTGGTCCCCATGGGTACAAAAGCTTATAAATCATACAGAATGAGTTTTTTTGAGAAAGTAAAAATGCAGAAAGTTTTCTGTAAGGGTTAGGTTTAGGGTAAGGGGATAGAAAATACAGTGTGGACAGTATACAAACCATTGCGCCTATGGAGAGTCCCCACAAAGATAATAAACCAGACGTGTGTGTGTGTGTGTGTGTGTGTTGTAGGTGGGCTGTCACGCAGACATCACAGTGGAGAGTTTATCTCTGTTTTATCTGCTGGAGCCGCGCATCGGTGAGTAAATACTACAGTAAATACTGTGGCTTGTGTAGTATAGTACACACTGAATATGTAGATGATCTACTGTGCTGCATTTGTCCGAATGTGCAGTCGCTCAGCTGCATTTTCCAGTGACTTTATTTTCTTCAGGACTTTATTCCTGATTTTATTCATTAACAACCATAACGAGCTGTGTGATAATGCAGTAATAATAACCCGGGCTGATGTTGGTCTCACAGAGGTTCTGGTTTTGGGGACGGGAGCTCGTACGGAGCGTCTGGATCCAAACGTGCTGAACTTCCTGAAGAAGAAAGGCATCGCGGTGGAGGTTCAGGACACGGTAAACGCCGTCTCTACGCTCGTCTCAAATACAGCCACAGCTCACAGCAGACTAACCGTGTGAAACGTTTCTCCTCGCAGCCTAACGCATGTGCGACGTTCAACTTCCTGTCCAGCGAGAGACGCTTAGCGGCGGCCGGTTTGATTCCCCCTCCTGCGGTCGAATAACTGCGAAGAACAGCACTCTGGGAAATGATGTTTTCTCATTACAGTGCGTTACGTGATCTGTGAATGTAGTGTGTATAAACAGATTAAAGTGTGCCTGTCCCAGATTGAGGCTGTTAATCTGACTGTGGCGTCTCTGTCCTCTGTGATAACGGGTTAATCTGAGCTCATGTGTGATCAGACACAAACACACACTCGTCACCGTGTGCACGTCTTTATTAGCACCACGTGTGCACTATTATCAGCTAGCACACAAATACCACACAACACCAGCCTGCCAGAATCTGATCATATTTAGCAAGCGTGAACACATTAATTGTGTCTTTTTAATGAATCTGTCCCAGAAAATCCACGGCAGGAGGAAATACTGAAAGAGATCGTTCAGCTGGACATCATCATTCTTTTGTCATTTACTTGTTCAAAACATCTATGACTTACCTTTTGTAAATCATGCTGTGAACAGCACTGGACCCTGTTTAAGGTTGTATATTGTATGAAGTGTTATAGAAATAAAGCTTGACTTGACCTGAAACATGCAGTGTTTACATACAGTGTCTGCAGTTGTTGTTTTTGTACCAGCATGTGTCCTTCTAGTGTTATTTTTGTAAACTGCAATGCACAGACAGTGAAATGACGTTTCGTTTCACCGCATAACTGTGCATGACGGAAATAGTATGAGATGCTAATCTACGGATGAACGATCGTGCACGATTTGGCGCTCGTTCACTCGTCGGAGTCTCCGTCGGCATCTCTGGGATCCCTGAAGATGAACTCTGAGCCGGTGACGCGGCGGTACAGGTCCATGATGTCGTCGGTCTCGCTCTCGAAGTGCGGCGTGTGGTCGTACGAGCGGGAGACGAAGATCTAGATGAGAAACACAATCAGTGGCGTTTCTTCACCCGTTAGAGTTGATGTCGTTCACACGTTCGCGTTTGTTGTTACCTGACTCCTGCGGCCGTCGTCCGTCGGGACCATCAGGTTACTGACGGACACGAACCTGTGGGACAAACGTACCGTGAGAGACACGTTAACCAAACACCACGGTTGAGGTGCTGTTGCTCACTTCTCCATGATGGGCTCCAGCAGGGCCAAACCGGGCTGAACCTCCTTCTCCGGGTTGCAGGTTTCCACCATTGTGCTGACGACGGCGACGTACTTGCCTTCCGCCGCCACGTTATGAGCGTAGGACAGCAAACACACGTAGATATCTGCGCACAAACACCACAGCAGCCCTGTCACACACTCTGTGTCCTCGATGGTGTACATGTATTTATGATTTGTTGTTGTTGATCTGGGAGCACGTCCATTACTCCAAAAAACATGGGTACTATAGTTAAAGGTATTCACAAATTAACCATGGTTTCGCTACACTAACCATGGTATTTGTAGTAAAACTGTGGTTATGCAAAAAACAAAACCAACAACTATGATTATTACACTTTTACTGTAGTAGAACCACGGTTAATTTTCTTGAGATTTGTATACTTTGTCTTTTTCTGGGTTTTGTTTTTTCACCTGTGCTGTATTAATGGTTTGCTGTTTAGTGCTGTTTATTAAAAAAAAATTCAGAAAAAACATGCAATCTGCACACCGAAGATTTGATATAAATCAAACGATTCACAAACCCACTCTAAATTTCTGATCTGAATCAAACGATTCACAAACCCGTTCCGAAGTTCCAATCTGAATCAAATGATTCACTAACCTGCTCCTGATCTGAATCAAATGATTTGCAAACCCACTCTAAATTTCTGATCTGAATCAAATGATTCACAAACCCACTCTGAATTTTTGATCTGAATCAAATGATTTGCAAACCCGCTAAGTTCCGAAGTTCAGATCTGAATGAAACAATTCATGATCTGCGCTCTGAAGTTCCAATCGAAATCAACGATTCACCAACCTGCTCTAAATTTCCAATCTGAATCAAATGATTTGCGAACCCAATCAAATGATTCATGAACCTGCTCTGAATTTCTGATCTGAATCAAATGATTCGATTCACTAACCCGCTCCTGATCTTAATCAAATGATTTGCAAACCCACTCTGAAGTTTTGATCTGAATCACACGATTTACGAATTCACTCCGAATTTCTGATCTGAATCAAATGATTCTCAAACTCACTCTAGGTTCCGATCTGAATCAAATGATTCATGAACCCGCTCCGAATTTTTGATCTGAATCAAGCGATTCACAAACCTGCTCTGAATTTCAGATCTGAATCAAACAATTCACAAACCTGCTGCAAATTTTCAATATGAATCAAACGATTCACAAACCTGCTAAGAAGTTCCGAAGTTCAGATCTGAATAAAACGATTCATGATCTGTGCTCTGAAGTTCCAATCAAAATCAACGATTCACGAACCTGCTCCGAATTTCCGATCTGAATCAAATGATTTGCGAACCCAATCAATATGATTCACAAACCTGTTCTAAATTTCTGATCTGAATCAAATGATCCACACTCTGGAGTTACGATCTGAATCAATTGATTCATGATCCGCACTTCAAAGTCCCAATCTGAATCAAAGATCCACAAACCCACTCTGAAGTTCCGATCTGAATAAGGATTCGTAAACCATAAATTAATAGTGGGGTTTTGAAGCCAGAAACGACTGAAACTGAACTTGATTTGAAGCTTGATTTGCAAAAACAATCATCACTGGTTAATGTGCAGAGGATGGAAAAAGAAATGCAGAAATGCAATGAGTACGCCAGTGTTTTCCATTTCAAACGTGTCACCTGACTTCCTGTTGAGGTGCGTCTGCGGGATGATGATCTGGCATGAGTTGGCGTCGTGGGTGTTTTTGATGGGGTGGTTGAGTAAGCAGATGACCCGTATGACGCGCCCGGCCTTCTTCACACGCTCCGGCACGTAACTCGGGTCACAGATCAGCTGCTTACAGCGGAACACCTTCATCGAGACATAAACGCGGTCAGATCACGGTCATCGGGATGGTGCGATAACGAAGGTGCGTTTGTGCTCACCTCGCCCTCGGATCGGACCGCAGCCACTCGCCCGTCCTCCATCACGATCTCGTCCACGCGGCGGTTCAGCATGTAGCTGTTCCCGTAGACGGCGCTGAGCCTGCGGAGCGACACGCGTGTCACGTGTGAGACCACATTCACGTGAAGAGAGGTGTGAACGTCACTTTACCTGACGAATCCCTGCGGCAGCTCGCCCAGACCGAACAGCGGGTAGAGATACGGGCTGAGATTGTAGCGCGACAGAGACTCGGAGTACAGCTTGATCCGGTTTATGGTCTTCACACACGGCTGCTCCAGATAACTGACCAAAAGAGAATTCAGGAAAATAAAACCTAATTCATTTATGTTTCCTGCTAGCTTAATTTCACATACATACACAGAAATCTGGCTCTAAACCTCTCTTTTCTTTATTCAAAGTTGGTTACATGGTTGTAACATAGTTACAAACACTTTTACTATGATTAATTATTCATATAATTATGAATAATTGTACTGTAGTAATGTCTTAATGTTTTCTGTTGTTTAATTTAAAAAATCGAAAGAAATGATTTGCGAACCCGCCCCGAAGTTGAGATCTGAATAAAAAGGATTCCCAATACGCAAAGTTCCGATCTAAATCAAATGATTCACGTGCTCCGAATTCACAAACCATCATTTCAGATCGGGTCTTTGGAGCACAGATCGCGAGTCATTCAACTGCCGAAATGATCCGCAGTTCCGATTTAAATCAAATGATTTGCGACAAGCGAACCGATTGGAGTGCTTCAAAACATTGAATCATTTTGCGACGCAACTGATTCAACATTTTTTTAAAAAGCTGCGTTTTACTCCACACAATACATGCTTTTTAAAAATCGTTACAGGCGATCTTGAAATTCGAAATTGCATGGCTCTTTTGATCTGGTGTTTGCTAGTGAATCGCTTGAACTGAATGATTGAAGTCACAAGATTGAATCAATCGGAGCAGTTCCAGTGTAAATGACTCACTCAATTGATTCAGTTTGTCTGTTTCTCCATTTTTCACATCTTCAGTCATGTTTACACGACACTGTCAGTACTACTACTGACTTAGCTCGTTAATTTAGTGGCATTAACTGAAATGAGCGAAAAAGTATGATGTTTTCATATAAAATATCCATATTTCCACTCCAAAAATAACATCCAACACAAATCTGCTCCATATTGAGGTGTGGTAACCGGTTTACTGATAACTAGTGAAACACTGCATTAATATGACGAGCTGCAGCTCAAAATACATGTTAGATGGAAACATTGTGCATTATGATGGAGTTTGTAGCTTAATTCACTAGATTTGAAATAGTTTGAGCTGCAGTTCAATAGGAATTAGCTGAAAGCATCCAGTCACCTCAAGTGAATCTGACATTTATCAGTATATATTGTAATAAATGTTTGAGAAATTATTGTTGTATCTTATTGCGTTGGTCTATATAGAGTGATAGAGCAAATGGGAGAAGCAGATGAACTTAAGGTGCTAGCGTCTCTGCTAAATTCTATGTCCTTGCTGACTAAAACACACACACACACACACACACACACACAATGTTACTGACAGCAGTTCACTTCCCAGAAGACACTGGCACGTGAAGTGTTATCTCTTACTGATACTGTATACTCTCTCTATATTTTCCAGAATGAGGAATCTTTTTTTTTTCTTCAAATCAAATATTGTGTATTATGCGTGTGCCTAACGTGTTTTCTGGCGTCGCTCACTCGTCGTTGACGTGAAGGGCCAGAGCGTGACCTGTAAACTCCATGACGTCGTCGCCCAGGTCGAAGTGACGAAACACGTCCCTCATGGTGGTTCTGTGCGGGTCCATGTCGTGATACGTCCGCGGATCGTTCTCTTCGAAGTTCAGGATGAAGGACATGAACTTGCGAAAACGCCGCTTATCGAACATCCCCATCAGATCTGGAGAAAAACACCAGCGCTAATATTGTTAAAAGTAAAACCATAAAAACACAGTTTAGTTTAAGTGCTAAATACGACGGCATTTTAGTGCCACGACTTTGAAACGTTTTGACTTCATTCTAGAAACGTTTCGATTTTGTTCACGAAACGTTTAAATTTCATTCCCGTAACGTTGCGATTTCATTCGCGTAACGTTTCGACTTCATTCTAGAAATGTTTCAACTTGCAATTTCGTTTGCGTAACATTTCAACTTCATTCTAGAAACATTTCGACTTCGTTCTAGAAACATTTCGACTTCGTTCGCGAAACGTTTAGATTTCGTTCTCAAAATATTACGACTTTAATCTCGTACTTTTAGATTTTTTATTTTTTAACATGGCACTAAAATGCCGTTGTACTAAAAGACAACAATCTTAACAAAAATGAAAATGGAAAAACTAATTCAAAATATGAATAAAAACCATAATCACAGTGTTACCTGAATTGTGTGTCTCTGTCTCAGTGCAGGGGACTTTGTGAATTTTCCCTCCTTTGTACACAAAACTGCCTTCAATCACCTTGAAGTCCAGATATCGCGTGACCTCGGTGTACAGCAGCATCTTCACCAGCTGACCTGAATGAAACACTGTCATCACAGCTGTACACACACACACACACACACACACACGGCTCTCACCGTTTGCAAGCAGGAACTTGGGAATCAGATCCACGTTCCAGTCTTTCCCGCGCCCCATCGATTTCGAAGAATCAGAAGCCTGGAATCTCTTATAAAGCTGTTCAGAAGAACAAACAAACATGAACGTGTGTATGACAGGTGAGTGTGTGTGTGTGTGTTGTCATGTCTAGATACCTCCTCCAGAGGGGAGATTGAGGCACTTTCTCCTCCATAATACGGGTTGGAATCCATATGAAGAACCTTCTTCCCGTTGACTGACATCAGTCCGGATAAAACACATTCCTGCAGCACACTCACATTATTGATCATCACACACACATCTAGCGATCAGTCTGAAGTCGAGTTGAATAAAGTGAAGATCTAGTTCAGACTCAGTCCTGCAGAGCTCAGTCCTGAATCAGGTTGGAGCTGAACCGTGCAGGACTGGATCTAGTCTGATCTCAGATCAGGATGTGAATGTTTCTTACCTTCAGTCCGGTTCCCAGAACAATCACATCAAACTCCGGCATCCTGACGCTCTCTGAGCGAATCCAGACACACACTTCATCCGCCTGCCTCAGCCGTGTGTGTGATTATTATATTATCCTAAACTCATAATCCCCACATCATATGAGGATCACTGACACACACCGTCTGTCTGCAGACTGGCGAAAAAAACAGCATATGTTGGTAGGTATGTTTTGATGCTGATTTAACATGACCAGCTTAAACCAGCATCAAAACATACCTACCAACATATGCTGGTTTTCACCAGGACTGTCCACAGACTCAAGATTTACACACATTTGTTACATTTTTAATGTACAACTAACTTTAATAATAATGAAACAATAATTGTAAGAAAACAATGTTTCTGATTGACATATAACAATATATTAGCGTCCATACATGAACTGAGCACTGAGTTTTTTACAACATTTCATGCAAATGTTAATATTCATATCTTCATGTCCTATAGCTGCATTCATCAGATTAAAGCTGGACTATAATATTTACATCTTGCAACAATCGGTTTAGATTTGCTATACAGTATATGAAGAGTTAGGAATGCAAAACCAGCTAAAAGTCATCTCAGTCAAAAATGAGATAATGAGAGTGAGTGAATGCTCCTGACACACAGTACAGGGCCATCAACTACTCTTACTTCAAACTCGCTCAATTCCAGCATCAGCCCAATCAGAAGTGCCAGTGCTTACACAGAAACCGATACAAAGTAACCGGAAACAAACGCTCATTTTAAAGAAACACGTCAGATGGATTTAGAGGCTTTTGCATCTGAACTCTTCATATATAATTTCAGAACTGTACAGTATGACAATATAGGACTACATTTCCCAGCACGCTCCGCGCGAACATGACTACATTTCCCAGCATGCTCCGCGCCAGACACTTCCTTGACTCGTTTAACCAGTCGAGTTTAGTGAGTTTCGCGCTCTCTCACCCTATAAGGTCGTTTCAAAGCGATAGTTTAATCAGAAAGGGAACTTTTAAATGCGCGTTAGTCGCGGTTTCCCGCCAGTGTTGTTGAATTACTTTACATTCGCGGTCGAGTGGATCAGTTCCTGACACACGATGACTGAAGCAGTAAGTCGCGTTCACCCGCAATAACTCTCTCTGTCTGTCGGTGTGTCTGTGTTCACCTGTCATCTGTCAGTTTTCAGGTGAGCAGCACAAGCGCGTTCACGCGCGCCAGACCCCCGGGTTCCTGGAGCGTCTGAGCGCGAGCACCGGCGGCGTGATCGCGGGCGTGTGTCTGTTCACGCTGTCATTCTACGTGCTCTTCACGAATGAGGTGAGATCATCAATCAATCAATCAATCAATCAATCAATCAGTCAGTCAGTCAGTGATCGATCTGCCAATCACGTGTGTCTGCAGGGGCGCTCTGTGCAAACGGCCAAGTCTCTGGATGAGGGTCTCAATCAGGTCGTGTCCCTTCATCCGGATGTGATGTTGGACCCTCAGAATCACGGTCGTCTGGTTCACCTGTCCGGGCCGCTGCGGACCGCGCAGGTAATGACACCTGAACCACAGATGAACCTATTGATCCTCAAATCATCATCATCGATCTTCATACTGTGCTGTTTTAATTCAAACAATAAATGAGGTTTTGGCTTGTAAACAATGTCACGTGACGTAACGTTTAATGCAGGAAAGATTCATTATCCAAAACTTGATAATGAGATGGAAAAAATAACCACAGAGAAGAGCGTTTCAATAAATATATGCAGTGTACAGGGAATTTAAAAGAACCTCACAATTCACAATTCTCAGGAAACAGTCACAAGTTATAAACTCACAGTTCTGAGAAGCCTTTTTAACATTTATTCCATGGTGAAAACGAAAAAAACAAAAACCAAAAAACGTTGTGAGATGTGAAGTCTTAAGAATTAAAAAAAAAAAAAAATAATAATAATAATAATAAAATATGTAACATGTAAACTCAGAATTGTGAGATATAGTCAGAAAGGCCTTTATATATATATATATATATAGTGTATGTATGTTCTGTTGAATTTACAACTTCAACACTTATTTAACATATGTGTGAATAATTTGAATAAAAATCTAAATAGCAGTTGAATTTAGCAGTCTGGATAATTTTAACCTAATGCACTGATATTGTTTTCTGTGTCGTCTACAGTTTCAGTAGAGAGATTGTGTTGATGTACAGCACCTGAATGATGTAATAAAAAGTGAAAGTGAAAGTGTGAACCGCATATGGTGTCCCATACTCTGAGTTTGTGCTCTGCATTTATTATTTGGTTCGGTGTCTTGCTCAAGAGTCTCACCTCAGTCATGATACTGAAGGTAGAAGAGAGTACTGGTCATTCGCTCGCCCTACCTACAATTCCTCCCAGCTCTGAGACTCAAATCCCCAACCTGTGGGTTACAAGTCAGACTCTCTAACCATTAGGCCATGACTGCCCATAACTGAATTAATTCGTTAACTGACGTGTGTCTGTGTTGCAGCCGCTGTACGACCCAAACTACGCTGTGTCGGTGCAGGCGGTGAAGCTGCAGAGGCGGGTGGAGATGTACCAGTGGGTGGAGTACAGCGAGAGCAGGTGTGTGTGTGTCACAGCTGCCGCAATAGACTCTATGCACGAACGCTGCTGATGTATTTCCGGTAGAATCTCGGCCAGCCCATTTACTTCCGCATAGCGCATTCTATAGCGAAATATACTAGCGGCAAAACTCTTTTATAAGATTAATTTGACAGCGATTTATAATTTAAGTATTACAATGTAGTATTATATAGTTATACATTATAGTAATTACCAGAATGGCCCATTAGTGAAAGCTTGGGCAAAGGATTAAAGACAAGATAACATTTGTTGAAGATTGATGATTTTAGATTTATTTTCGTAAGACATAATATAAACGTATATTTTATACAATTTTGCCTGCACTGCAGGAATGTAAACTTTTAAATATAATAGTTTCAATACAATACTGTAAACATGTAACTATATATAACTTTGAACAGATGCAATGCAGTAATGTAAACATATAAATATAACTGAACATTTATAATGCAGAAATGTCAATATAAATAACTTAAATACAGTGTTAAACTTTTCATGTACGGTGATGTTGTTTAAATACAATATTAAATGATTATTTGTGTTCGTTTTATTATTATTATTATTATTATTATTATTATTATTATTATTATTATTGTGTGTTTTCTACACCTGTAGGCAATGAAATGAAAATAAATTGAAACTAAACCAGTAGGTGGCAGCAAAAAGTTTGAATAAGTGAGTTCAACAGATTCGTTCAAACAGCTGATTCATTCAGAAAGGAGGCAAGCAACTGCCTTTATGACTGGATTGCTGAATCACTGACTCGCTTGATTCGTTAAAAAGCGTGGATTTATTCAGTAAGGAAACACCGCTGTGTTGCTCGGAGACACAAAACAGTTCTGCTGTGGCTGCACAAGCACAAGCAACATCTGGCACAACACAGGTCGATCGGTGCTTTGACTTTGACGTTAACTTTGATTAGCTAAAGTCTTGATTGTGTCCTCCTAGTCTCAAACTATGGGCTTCTCTGATTTCCTCATCGACCTGAAACATGTCGCTGTCACGCAGATCTCTCTGTCACCTGATCCTTACTAGAAACTGAGATATTACCTATAGTTAGTAACGTTCATAAAGTAAAATCCAAAATGTATATTAATAAAAAAAAAAAAAAAATCACATAAGATGCAAACAATGTACATAAAATGTAACTAGATATATAAATAAATAAATACATACATACATACATGCAAAGACATAAACTGTGAGAAACGAAGATGACTACAATCGATATTCGCATAACATTACAGCATGAGAATACTCGCCCTCAAAATTGTCGATGTAATTCTAAATATATCATTTGAAGCCCTTCTCTTTCTTACTGTTGAGCTAATTGCCTCACGATACGATTAACGTCATTTACAGTTATGCAGGGAAGCTCTTGTAAACAGCGAATTAAGTATGTAATCCTCTCCTGCTCCAGTTTCACACAGTTATAACCAATAGCGAAAACGGCTTCCGGTGCTGCACCGGATGTAACTGAGCGGGCTGAGACCAAACGCGGAAGTGATCGTGCATAGAGTCAATTACATTCATCACATTCTCTCACGTTCATGACATTGACTCACGTTCATCATATTCACTTACATTCACTTACATTCATCACATTCACTCACATTTATCACATTCACTCATGTTCATCACATTTATCACATTCACTTACATTCATCACATTCACTCACATTCATCACATTGACTTACATTCATCACATTCACTTACATTCATCACATTCATCACATTGACTTACGTTCATCACATTCACTCACATTCATCACATTCACTCATGTTCATCACATTCACTCACATTCATCACATTCACTCACATTTATCACATTCACTTACATTCATCACATTGACTAACATTCATCACATTCACTCACATTTATCACATTCACTCATGTTCATCACATTCACTTACATTCATCACATTCACTCACATTTATCACATTCACTCACATTCATCACATTCACCACATTCACTTACATTCATCACATTCACTCACATTCATCACATTGACTAACATTCATCACATTCACTTACATTTATCACATTCACTCATGTTCATCACATTCACTCACATTCATCACATTCACTCACATTTATCACATTCATCACATTTATCACATTCACTCATGTTCATCACATTCACTTACATTCATCACATTCACTCACATTCATCACATTCACTCACATTTATCACATTCACTCACATTCATCACATTCACTCACATTTATCACATTCACTTACATTCATCACATTCACTCACATTCATCACATTCACTCACATTCATCACATTGACTTACATTCATCACATTCACTCACATTTATCACATTCACTCACATTTATCACATTCATCACATTTATCACATTCACTCATGTTCATCACATTCACTTACATTCATCACATTCACTCACATTTATCACATTCACTCACATTCATCACATTCACTCACATTTATCACATTCACTCACATTCATCACATTGACTTACATTCATCACATTCACTTACATTCATCACATTCACTCACATTTATCACGTTCATCACATTCATCACATTGACTTACATTCATCACATTCACTCACATTTATCACATTCACTCACATTCATCACATTGACTTACATTCATCACATTCACTTACATTCATCACATTCACTCACATTTATCACATTCACTTACATTCATCACATTCACTCACATTCATCACATTCACTCACATTCATCACATTGACTTACATTCATCACATTCACTTACATTCATCACATTCACTCACATTTATCACATTCATCACATTTATCACATTCACTCATGTTCATCACATTCACTCACATTCATCACATTCACTCACATTTATCACATTCATCACATTTATCACATTCACTCATGTTCATCACATTCACTTACATTCATCACATTCACTCACATTTATCACATTCACTTACATTCATCACATTCACTCACATTTATCACATTCACTCACATTCATCACATTCACTCACATTTATCACATTCACTTACATTCATCACATTCACTCACATTCATCACATTCACTCACATTCATCACATTGACTTACATTCATCACATTCACTTACATTCATCACATTCATCACATTGACTTACGTTCATCACATTCACTCACATTCATCACATTCACTCATGTTCATCACATTCACTCACATTCATCACATTCACTCATGTTCATCACATTCACTTACATTCATCACATTCACTCACATTTATCACATTCACTCACATTCATTTACATTCATCACATTCACCACATTCACTTACATTCATCACATTCACTCACATTCATCACATTGACTAACATTCATCACATTCACTTACATTTATCACATTCACTCATGTTCATCACATTCACTCACATTCATCACATTCACTCACATTTATCACATTCACTCACATTTATCACATTCACTCATGTTCATCACATTCACTTACATTCATCACATTCACTTACATTTATCACATTCACTCATGTTCATCACATTCACTCACATTCATCACATTCACTCACATTTATCACATTCATCACATTTATCACATTCACTCATGTTCATCACATTCACTTACATTCATCACATTCACTCACATTTATCACATTCACTTACATTCATCACATTCACTCACATTTATCACATTCACTCACATTCATCACATTCACTTACATTCATCACATTCATTGACACTCATCACATTCACTCACATTTATCACATTCATCACATTTATCACATTCACTCATGTTCATCACATTCACTTACATTCATCACATTCACTCACATTTATCACATTCACTTACATTCATCACATTCACTCACATTTATCACATTCACTCACATTCATCACATTCACTTACATTCATCACATTCATTGACACTCATCACATTCACTCACATTCATCACAATTACTCACATTCGTCAGTCACTCTTGTTCATCACATTGACTCACACTTACCACATTCATCAACTAACACTCATCACATTGACTCATGTTCATCACATTCATGACCTTCATCACATTCATGACCTTCATCACGTTCACTCACATTCATCACATTCATCACGTCTGTCTGATTCATTACAGGGACTATGAAGAGAACGGAGAGAAGAAGACCGAAACGACGTACAGTTACAGTGAGTGTCGTGCCGCCGTTTCTCGGCGCGTCTCGCGGGCGTCTCACTGAGCTTGTGTTTCTTGCAGACACCGAATGGAAGTCAGAGGTCATCAGCAGCAGGCACTTCGATCAGGAGGTCGGTCACACGAACCCCAGGTGAGCGGCGTGAGCTGTGACGAGCGCTGCGGCGCCGCGTGTTTCTGACGTGTTTGTGTCGTTTCTCAGCGCCATGGCGGTGGAGAGCATTACGGTCGTGGCTCAGGACGTTTGGGTCGGGAGGCTCTTCCTGTCTAAAGGTAACACGCGCTCTCGCTGCTCTTTCTCGTGCCGCTGCTAGCGTGTTGATGGTTGAGCGTGTGTTTCCAGGGCTGGTGGACCAGATCACCGACTTTCACACGCTGAGTCTCCAAGGACTTTCTGTTCCTCTTACGAACACCTTCCTGACGGTGTACGACGATTACTTTTACCACACGGCAAACCCTCGACGTCCAGAGGTGAGCGAACACACACACACACTCTTGCAAACGTCATTGCGTTCCATGATGACCGCTGTCATGTTGTCGGTGCAGGTCGGAGATGTGCGCGTTCGTTTCGCTTACGCCGGTCTGAGTGGCGATGGAGTCTATCCTGGCCCCGCCCATAAGGTATGAATGGCCAACCACATGCATCACTTTTTCTGAATGCGAAGAAACATGCTAGTAACTTGCTAATCATGCTAGCAACATGCTTTCAGGCTAGGCTTTCTTAAGCCAACTTCAAGTTTGTTGTCAAACGTTACTGATGTTGTAGGTGAGTGTGGTGGCGATGCAGCAGGGCGATCAGCTGAAGCCCTTCGAGACGCGCTCCGGTGATGTGCTGGAGATCCTGTACATGGGCGAACTGTCGGCAAAGGTGTGTCACGTCGCGCCGATCGCACGGATTCTCACCGCAGATGTGACGCTCACGCGTGTGCTTGTGTTCCCGCAGGAGGTGTTTGCTAAAGAACATCAGCTGAACAACATGAAGACGTGGGCGCTGAGGCTCGGCGGCTGGGTGCTTATGTTTCTGGGCGTCAGTCTGAGCACGCGGATCATTTACACGCTGGGTAATTCACACACACACACACACACACACTCAGGACTGACGGGTGATGGTCGCGTCCTGACGCTCTCTCTCTCTCTTCCAGTGGACTGGGTTCCTGTGCTGAGGGAGCTGGTGTCTGCGGGGCTGAAGATCTTCGCGCTCTGCGTCTCTTGTTCGCTGACGCTGCTCACCATCGCCGCCGGATGGATCTTCTACCGGCCTCTGCTGGGCTGGGCCATCGTGCTGCTCGCCTTCCTGCCGGTACTCATCGCACACGCCAGAGCGCCGGCAAAGAAAAACCAATGACTATTTTGACGTCTCAAGCAAAACCTCCAGCAGCTCTGAGCTTCTCTGCGGCTGAGAAGACAGTTTCACCTCAAGCACTTCCTATGGGGTTTTTCAGTTTGGTCTGTGATCAGCGTAAGCTGACGACAGTTTTTGCTGTGCGATGTGAACAGCAGCCGTTCACAACCCAAACCCTCTTATGTAGATACTTGTTACAAACATACAGCTTTAAAAATAATGTCTTCGGTATGTGGATGCTGTCAAACAAAACATCTAAGATGAATTATGTTTACCACAGACCTTATTTTAGACTTGAATTACACAAACAAATATCTAAACATTTTTAAATGATGACACATTTACTGTAGATTCACAATGACTTAAGATATGAAGTTTATGCTTAAGAAAAAAATCCTTTGGATCAAAATGAGATGATTTTTGAGACCCCACTGTCAGATATTAGTTCTAAACTCACTTCATTTTGATCATTTTTTTGTTTTGCATCTCCTATAAATGTATCTTGATGTAGGAATGTTTAGAAAACAAGACAAAAATACCACATTAAGAGTTGTTTTTTTGCAGTGCTCTCATGAACTGAAACCCCCATTATAAAATCTCAAGGGAGCTCACATTCTGGGCGGTCATGTCTATTTTTACACAGGAAATTTATTTACAGAATCTGTTTTTGTGTGTGCGTGCGTGATGTTCATTTTCCAGTAACGGTTTGTGAAATAAAGGGTGAATCTTCACCACGTCATGATGTTTTCAGCCATCAAAGCACAAGAAACACAAACCAGCAAACGCGTCTTATAAAGGCTTTAATACACAAACATACCAAATTCTGCTTATTGTGAAAGACAAAAGAATGCATTTCAAGTCTCGTCCGCGGGTGAGCAGCGCACCTTGGTCCTGATCTGTTTTTTCTCGAAGTCGTCGTTGCATATTTGTGTTTTGAGTCTGGATGTGGCGTAGGATTCAGTGGCGTACGAACAGAAACGTTAAATACTGACATAAACTCTCAACACTAGATGAACTGATTCAGTTAAAAGGAATAAAATGGAGGCGAGCGCAGTCCGTTTACAGCAGCAGGCATTTATTGTTCTTCTTGCCCTTCTTGGCCTGCAGCGCCGCCCTGGTGGCCATCTCGAACACCTCCCGCACGCCATCCTTGGTTTTGGCCGAGCACTCCATGTATCCGAAGGCACAGATGCGGTTGGCCATGTCGCGGCCCTCCTCCGGCTTGACGGGCTCCTGCGGGACAGACGGACAGACGTCACGAAAGCACAGCGAAAACCCGACGCCGCTTCGCTTACAGCGATAATACTGAAAGCAACTCGTGACAGATTACAGTGGAAACGCACTGCAAAATCCTTTTTTACATCCTTCGTCATCTGAAAGCTGAAAAAAAAATCTGGAAACTGAGGGTGCAAAAAAATCTAAATATTGAGAAAAATCGCCTTGTCTAAGTGAAGTTCTTAGCGATGCATATTACTAAACAATTTTTGATTTCATATATTTACGATTATTAAATTTACAAAATATCTTCATGGAACATGATCTTTACTAAACATGCTAAATCATTTTTGACATAAAAGAAAAATAGATAATTCTGACGCACACAATGTATTGTTCACTATTGCTACAAAAAAAAATACACCCATGATACTTTTTGTGCTCCAGGGTCACAAAATATACAAATGCACTGACATCGGTGCACTAACATGTTAAAACTGTCAATTAGAGCTCAATCGATATAAAAGACAATCAAAAGAATGAAGTAAAATCAACTAAATGCCAACATTAATCAGAAAAAAAAAATGTTTTTTGCATAATGTGCAATTTTGCAATTTCTTTTTTTTTTTTTTAAAGAATTTCTCACTATTTTTAGTTTGTCGTCACATGCGTCTATATATTTTCTCTTAGTTTAGATTTTTTAGTTTTAAAATAAAAAGGTTTTGGCTTCAGTTACAAGCCGGACTCTTATTTTGAATGGTTTATGGTTAACTATTAACAGCATTATTTTTCTATTACTTATTACACAAATGTAAAGATGAGAATTGGCTTTCAAAATAAAAGTCCTGCTTTGCACACATTCAGCCAATGGCAAACACGGCACACCTGCTTCATCTTGAAGAGCTCGCGGCGAGTGTGTTCGTCGTTGCGCAGGTCCTTCTTGTTGCCCACCAGGATTATGGGAACGTTGGGGCAGAAATGCTTGACCTCCGGAGTCCATTTCTCAGGAATGTTCTCTGCGGGGTCAGAGAGGTCAAAGGTCAGAGCGAGCACGGAAGCGTGAGGTCGGCGCGAGCGTGGCTAGAGACTCACCCAGGCTGTCGGGGCTGTCGATGGAGAAGCACATGAGGATGACGTCCGTGTCGGGGTACGAGAGCGGCCGCAGACGGTCGTAGTCCTCCTGACCCGCCGTGTCCCACAGCGCCAGCTCCACCTGCAACACGCACACGCTAGCGTTAGCATGGCCGTGCCAGAACCGCTCACGGCCGCGCGGACCGCTCGCTCTTTACCTGCTTGCTGTCCACTTCGATGTCGGCCACGTAGTTCTCGAAGACCGTGGGCACGTAAACCTCGGGGAACTGGTCTTTGCTGAAGACGATGAGGAGGCAGGTCTTCCCGCACGCGCCGTCGCCCACGATCACCAGCTTCTTACGGATGGCGGCCATTTCTGTGCTGGAGGAGATTCACACACACACACACACACACACACACGTTATTACGCTAAACGAACCTTTGGGATGAAATGACGTGCTGCTCGTGTTAGTAATGCTAGCAGAATGTTAGCTAGATGTTAATAATCCTAGAAACATATTAGTAACTTGGTAATCATACTAATAAGATGCTCGTCATGCTAATAACATGTTAATAACGCTAGAAACATGCTTATAACTTGTTAGTCATGGTAGAAGCATGTTAACAAGATGCTAGTCATGCTAATAACGTTAACGCTGGAAACATGCTTATAACTTGCTAGTCATGCTAGAAACATGTTAATAACATGCTAACAATATGCTAATCATGATAAAAGCATGCTAACAACATGCTAGAAACTTGTTAGTCGTGCTAATAACATGCTAGCAACATGCTACTAACTGGTTAATTATACTAGAAACATGCTAATAACTTGCTAGTCATGCTAGAAACATGTAGGTAACAGGCTAACAATATGCAAATCATGCTAACAAAATGCTAATCATGCTAACAAAATGCTAATCATGATAAACATGCTAGTAACTTGTTAGTCATGGTAGAAGCATGCTAACAACATGCTAGTCATGCTAATAACATGTTAATAATATTGGATACGTTATAACTTGCTAGTCATGCTAGAAATGTAGGTAACATGCTAACAATATGCTAATCATGATAAAAACATGCTAACAACATGCTAGCCATGCTAATAACATGTTAATAACGTTAGAACATGCTAATAACTTGATAGTCATGCTAGAAACATGTTAATAACATGCTAACAAAATGCTAATCATGATAAAAACATGCTAACAACATGCTAGCCATGCTAATAACATGTTAATAACGTTAGAACATGCTAATAACTTGATAGTCATGCTAGAAACATGTTAATAACATGCTAACAAAATGCTAATCATGATAAAAACATGCTAACAACATGATAGTCATGCTAATAACATGTTAATAATGCTAGAAACATGCTAATAACTTTAAAGTCATGCTAAAAACATGTTAAGAACTTGCTAGTAACTTGCTGTTCATGCTAGAAACAAGCTGACTACATACTAATCATCATATAATCTATATCAAGTTTAAAACTTTTACAGCTGCTTTAAGATTTCAGGCTAGACTTTCTCAAACCAATCTAAAGTTTATCTTGACGAACTTTTATATCCAGTGAAAAACAAACACTGAACTACTAGAAATAAAAATATATATATATATATTCAAATAAGTGATAAAAATAACAATTCACAGTTTAATATAAAATGTAAACAGCATCTACTGATCCACTGTTATGAAGATGAATTAAAGTGTAACAGTGTTCACAAACACTGAATATAATCAAAGAAAACACGGAACTGTCGCCTTTTTTAGTGAAAAACAGTAAAAGAACAGAAACAACAGTCACGGAACATACAACACTAACCCTAACTAACAGTCACTAAATGATTAAATGTCTTAAAACAGGCTTCACTGTCACTGGGTTGAGTTTTATTATCATTATATAAACTGTTTGTAGAGCTTTGGGATGAAATGAGCTGATTTTCTTGTGTTTCCATGATACTAAACCCCTTCACAACAATAAATGCCGAGACATTAAGAACAGTGTCACAGAGAAACATCAGTAACTGATAAACACTGTGTTCAGTGACTGTTAATGTGAATATAAACGCAGTTTCCTCAGTGTTTATGTGCGGTTTCCAGCTCTTCTCGAGTTTAAACGCAGACGCTCAACAGCAGCAGAGTGAAATCATGTTTATTATGACACTCACAGCTTTATTTCTCCCGCATATAAACAAGTTCTCGCCTTTAAAACTTTGAATGTCTGTTCGTGCGGTAGATGTCGATGCTAACACTAACAGGCTACAAGCGGAAGTGAGCGACTCTTCTCATAAACACATTCAAATCACCGAGTCTTAAACACCGCGCCTGACTCTGTCGCTCGAGGGAACTTTAATAACAGTCGTTCATCTTTTTTCAAAAGCGTTATGAAGAGAAAATCACATTAAATTGCCGCTCACCGTCTGTTTAACTCCGCTCGAGTTTTCCGGGTCGGTTCAGTGCGCGCGCCTGAAGCCAGACACATTCGGCCAAAATGGCGACCGAGCAACCACCCGTCAAAATAAGAGTCTTCGCGTTTCGGTTTCCAGCTTCTCATTTATTAGTGGAGATACATTTGGCATTTCAAAAAGTTAAGGTGTTTTATTGAAAACGAAAAAAAACAAAAACACATTTGTAAATTATTATTTGTGACCCTGGACACAACATTTTTCGAAACTGAGCTTTATACATCAGCTGAAAGCTTAATAAATAAGCTTTCCAGTGATGTATGGTTTGTTAGGATAGAACAATATTTGGCTGAGATTCAACTATTTGAAAATCTGGAATGTGAGGGTGCAAAAATATCAAAATATTGAGAAAATCACCTTTAAAGTTGTTCAAATGAAGTTCTTAGCAATGCATATTACTAATCAAAAATTAAGTTTTGATATATTTCCAGTTGGAAATTTACTAAATATCTTAATGGAACATGATCTTTACTTAATTTCCTAAAGATTTTTGGCATAAAAGAAAAATCTATAATTTTGACCCCTACAATGTATTTTTGTCTATTGCTACAAATAACCCTGTGATACTTACGACTGGTTTTGTGCTCCAGGGTCACATTTGTCAACTCTGTTACGGACTAATTATGCAATGTGTAGAAAAAACAATAAATCATAACAGGAAAAATTCTCCTTGTTTCATTAGACAAACAGTCCTTACATTTCAACACCTGAAACCAAGAAAAAAATGAAAAATAAAAATGTTTCACAGAACCATCCACTTAGGCCAATGAGTTTTCATCAAAATATGTATTATGTATAATATCCAGTAATTATTTTATTGTAAAAAAAAATGATTAATAATGTTTATGAGATTTCAAACATTTTCATTATTTTTGTGAAATTAGTTCATAAACACAGTTGATCCTTTAAGTAACAAAACTGTGAACACTTGCTAGCATAAATGCTAAGAGCACATGACACCAATGAAATCATGATTAAAAGATTTTAAATCACCCACTATGTTATCAGTGATAAACTCCACCAAATGTACCTGCAATTATACAATCACCCACACAAAACCAATCATAAGGGTCTTTTTTTTTTAAATTTGAGGATTATACATCATCTGAAAGCTGAATGAGTAGCTTTCCACTGATGTGTGGTTTGGCTGAGATACAACTATTAGAAAATCTGGAATCTGAGGGTGCAATAAAATCTAAATATTGAGAAAATCACCTTTATTTATTCAAAATATTGTTCAAATGAAGTTTGTAGCAATGCATATTTCTAATCAAAAGTTAAGTTTTGATATATTTACGGTGATAATTTAGAAAATATCTTTATGGAACATAGTCTTTACTTAATATCCTAATGAAAAATCATTTTTCAAATCATTTTGACCCACGCAGTGTATTTTTGGTTATTGCTACAAATACACCCATGGTCCAGGCTCACATATTATACATAGTATCTGATATTATATGAGATCTTTATAGTGTTTGTGACAATATTACAAATCTAAGACTTTATGTTAAGCTCAGTTTTTGGCAGCTTTTGAGTCCTTGTTGTCCTCCGCTTGCCGCTCCTGGTCCGACGAGGTGGCGCACACCATCCTCGCTTTGACCTTCTTATTAGACGAAATTATGAGGAACGGGCTGAGCGAGGCGTAGCACGAGGAGAAAAACACCCTCATGTCGGCCACCACCGGAGGCACCTGCGGCACCGTCAGCATGTAGATCCAGATGACGTTATCGATGCCGAAAAACACGGCGTACAGAACCACCAGCATCACCACCGTCTTGGCCGCCCGCGTCTCCATCGTGGCGCCCTGCGAGCGGCGGATGCCCCGCACCTTCCTGCCGTGGCGGTGAAGGAGGACCAGGATGTAGCCGCTGGAGCCCAGCATCACGCCCACGAAGGCGAAGTCGCGCACCGACACGGCCACCCCGTTAATCACGTAGGACAGGTTGTCGCGGAAGTCCACGTGGCAGAAGCCCAGGTTGAGGGTGAACGGCGGGACGGTGCCGTTGCGAGGGGCGACGGAGAAGAACGGGGCGGCTACGCAGACGGCCATGTTGAGGAACCACAACGCGGCGAACGTGGGGACGACCAGCCGCGGGAGCCGGACCTTCAAGCCCGACAGGAGCGGGCCGGCCGCCGGCGCCACGGTCACCGCCTGGAAGACGCTCAGCATGCAGGTGATGCAGACGGACAGCGCTCGGGCAATGCGGTAGGCGTAGATGACCACCTTGCAGCCGCCGTCGTCCAGCAGGTTCTTCATGCCGAAGACGGTCATGGTCTGCGGGACGCAGCGCGTCAGCAGCAGCAGCAGGTCGGCGAAGGCCAGGTGGCACAGGATGGAGTCCACGGGCTGCAGCTGAGCGTCGGTCAGCGTGATGTGGACGTAGGCCAGCAGGACCAGCGCGTTGCCCAGGATCCCCAGACCCGTCTGCAGGAGGAACGAGACCCCTTTGATGGTGACGCATAGATCCATGTAGAGGTCGAGCGTGCAAACGCTCTTTCTGAATTCCACGGCTGAATATAAAGCCTCGAATGCTCCCGTGGGAGCCGCCAGGAACCCGAAAACCCACAAGAAGACACAAAGGAGAACAAAGCGTCCAGCTGAGGTGCATCTTAATTACTCTTGAACTGAAAGATGATGATTTCGCTGACTTTTTCGCTGCATTTCTCATTTTGTTCACATTTATATTTCTGACAAATGTGGTCCATTTGCATTTTTAAATGCCTAACGCGGTTCGTGACGCAAACAAAAGTATCTTTTTTGTCCCCGAGAGCAGCTGTTGTGTAATTTTCCGCTAATGGTGTCCCTCGTGAGATAATTAGAAAACATTAGGAGCATTAGCTAATTAAATCTTTGCAAACATGCTCTGTAATGAGGAGGTCTGGGATGAGCGGATGCTTTACGGCAGGTCTGGGCTGGTCTGTTTTCTGTTGTGGCAGTAATGAGTTCTTCATGTATCGTGATATCAGTGACCCACGATTCCCTCGGGCCAGACGAACACGCCAACAGATGCGAACCGGATTTGTACTTCAGCTCTTTAACTCTTTTGATGCATGCTCTTATTTATCAGTTTTTAGGAATCATGACCCATCCCTGATTTCCCATGTCCTGATTATGATAAGACAGTGTAGAGGAGACTAGAAGTGAAATGGGAGAGAGATGGGGGCGTGATCGGGAAAGGTCAAACACTGGGCCTTGTCAAATCTTGATACTGTTTTACATTTGATGAACATGACCTGAGAGAGTCTCCTAAGTCTGGTTGAGTTACGCCGTCACTGCGTCTGTGACAGAATCACTCAACTGCACATCATTCAGATAATTGAGCTCAGGTCTGGAGTCACTGGACCGTCCCGTACCTGAACGTCCCCATGGCCGGAGCTAGACTATAAAACGGAGGCTGATTCTGAGGTGGGGAATCTTTCGATTCGAGCTGCAGTTGAGATGAACTCAGACACTCTGACGCGCGGCCTGCTCTTCCTGTCTCTGGCCGCGGCCGGCGTTCCGGGCAACGGCGCCGTCATCTGTGCCTTCGTCTCGGTGGCATATCACGAGGGTCGCCTCTCGCCCGCCGACGCCATCGTGCTGCACCTGGCGTCTGCCAACCTGATGGTGGTGGGCATCCGCTGCCTGCTGGAGGTTCTGGCCACGTTCGAGATCTACAACGTGTTCAACGACACCGGCTGCAAGGCGGTCATCTTCGTCTACCGCACGACCAGGTCTCTGTCCATCTGGCTGACGTTCGTTCTGAGCGCGTATCAGTGCCTGAGCGTCGCTCCGCCGGGATCGCGTTGGGCCGCGGCCCGCTCTCTGCTCGCCCAGTACCTGGCCGTCGTCTTCCTGGCGCTGTGGCTGATCAACACCTCCATGAGCGCCGCCCCGCTGATATTCGCCATCGGGGCCCGGAACGATTCCAGACTCCTGCAGAACGGGATAAACGTAGAGTTCTGTTTCCTGAGCTTCCCGTCCAAACTGTCGCGGGACGCCAACGGCGCGGCGCAAGTGGGACGAGACGTGGTGCCGATGGCTCTGATGGCGACGGCCAGCCTGGTCATCCTGGTGTTCCTGTACCGCCACAGCCGCCAGGTGAAGGGTCTGCGGGGCGGCGGGGCGAGGTCTTCAGAACGCCGCGCCGCTCTCACCGTCGTCACCCTCGTCACGCTCTACGTGCTGTTTTACGGGGTGGACAACGGACTGTGGGTTTATACACTGACTGTGCCTCAGACGCTGGGCTCCTCGCTGGTCTCAGATCTGAGGATCTTCTTTTCGTCTCTGTACGCCGCCGTCAGTCCCGTCGTGATCATCGTCTCCAACAAGAAGGTCAATAAACAGTTGAATTGTGGGAAAGAGCCAAAGACGCTCTCGGACGCAGCTCAGCCCAGTGACTGATGGACACTAAACGACAAAACATTGACTATGTGGGAAACAATTAAGGGCTTGTTATGTCTCAGCCGTCTTTAATAATGTTGCGACACCGTGGACAAGAATTTAGTTCCTGAATTGTTTAAATGTTTAAAAAAAGGTTTATGGTTTTCATGGACAGTGAGGATGATTTGTAGATTGATGGATGGGTATAGATGCACAGTACACTTATGAGTTAAAAAGGAGCCATTGTTTCATTTCACATTTGCTGGGAACACATACTCATGTTTCTGTATATGTTCTTGCATCTGTCAGCAGGTGGCGCTTGTGTGAGACAAACTTTATTTCTAAATGTATAGAAATGATTATCTTTGTCATACTCGTTCCCAGATTCATTTATTTGTAATCCATACTTTACATTCACACGTTTACTGAACATTAATTGATGTCGGGTGACACACGGGACAAAGACGCTGATCTGAATGTGGTCTCGTCCACAGACTGCGTTTTTCCCAGATGTTGTTCTCCATGTGTCGTGTTCTTCATTCCACTGAAATCTGATCCGTTCCAACAGACTCCGGTGGAATGAAGGACACAAATCACGGATGGATCCGTATGAGTGCAGACACACTGAGAGCAGCTCCAGTGATCTATGGGAAAATGAAAAAAGATGAAGTGAATAATGACTGAATGAACGAAATGTAAGAGCTCAGTTCTTCTGAAGTGTGTATGTGTGATCTGAGGCGTTTCCCTGTGCAAGACTCAACATGCTGCAGCTCTGCCTGTGGCTACACACACACACACACACACACATGTTGTGTTTCCATGTTTTATGGGGACATTCCATAGGCGTAATGGTTTTTATACTGTACAAACCGTATTTTCTATCGCCCTACACCTACCCTACACCTAAACCTAGCCCTCACAGGAGACTGTGCACACTTTTACTTTCTCAAAAAAACTCATTGTGCATGATTTATAAGCCTGTTTCCTCATGGGGACCTCACAAATGTCCCCACAAGGTCAAAATTTACTGGTATTACTATCCTTGTGGGGACATTTGGTCCCCATAACGTGATGAATACCAGGTGCACACACACACACACACACACTCACATACACACACACACACACACACATGTTGGGTTTACATGTTTTATGGGGACATTCCATAGGCGTAATGGTTTTTATACTGTACAAACCGTATTTTCTATCTCCCTACACCTAAACCTAGCCCTCACAGGAGACTGTGCACACTTTTACTTTCTCAAAAAAACTCATTCTGCATGATTTATAAGCCTGTTTCCTCATGGGGACCTCACAAATGTCCCCACAAGGTCAAAATTTACTGGTATTACTATCCTTGTGGGGACATTTGGTCCCCATAACGTGATGAATACCAGGTGCACACACACACACACACACACATATGTTGGGTTTACATGTTTTATGGGGACATTCCATAGGCGTAATGGTTTTTATACTGTACAAACCGTATTTTCTATCGCCCTACACCTAAACCTAGCCCTCACAGGAGACTGTGCACACTTTTACTTTCTCAAAAAAACTCATTCTGCATGATTTATAAGCCTGTTTCCTCATGGGGACCTCACAAATGTCCCCACAAGGTCAATATTTACTGGTATTACTATCCTTGTGGGGACATTTGGTCCCCATAACGTGATGAATACCAGGTGCACACACACACACACACACACACATGTTGTGTTTCCATGTTTTATGGGTTCATTCCATAGGTGTAATGGTTTTTATACTGTACAAACCGTATTTTCTATCACCCTACACCTAAACCTAGCCCTCACAGGAGACTGTGCACACTTTTACTTTCTCAAAAAAACTCATTCTGCATGATTTATAAGCCTGTTTCCTCATGGGGACCTCACAAATGTCCCCACAAGGTCAATATTTACTGGTATTACTATCCTTGTGGGGACATTTGGTCCCCATAACGTGATGAATACCAGGTGCACAAACACACACATGTTGTGTTTCCACTTCCTCTCTCTCACACGTGTGCACTCACTCACATTCACATTCACAGTCTCACACACACACACACAGACTGTTGTTTCACAGAAACACAAACCCTAAAAAGGGCATTTTCCATTTAAAATTATTTCCATTTAACACAAATTGTTACTTGAAATGAAATAAATATTAACTGAAATAAAAATGGAAATATCTTACCTGTTTTATTTCAGCTCGTAACCAAGACCAACTGTTCGTATTTTAATCTAGTTTAAAAGAGGTGAAACTGAAATAACCAAAAAAATATCTAAACAAATAAAAATAACAAAACCAACAAAGCACTAAAATGAAACAGAAAATATAAAAAGTGGACACTTCCAGTGGTGTTACAGACAGAGATTTATCCTCACCTTTCAACTGAGGGGGTCTGAAGTCAGATTACCTGCCAATATAAAGCACACACAAATGTCACAAAAACACACTTTATGAAGCTCGAGTTCACAGACGTCGGCTGATTATCATCAGACACAGAAGAGAAGCTCTGCTCCGTTACAGAAAGAGGAAGCATTGAGCTGAATCCAGACGGCAGAAGCTGCTGAGGACGCGTGACTGAACACCATTACCTGCGTCAGGTGCTCAGAACAAGCCACGCCCCCTCACAGCCACAGCCCCGCCCATCACCGCTCGTCAAACTCCTTACAAATTCACATCTGTGGGTGTTCACTGCTGCGAGTGTCAAACGCACAGTGAAAATGACAAAAAATGTTTTCACAAACGTGGAAATGTGTCACACATTCCCGCAAGAAAAGTGGCCCAAACGACACCAATGCCCTAATTTCAGCCGACAGCGGCATGAGGCCAGTAACTGTCTGATTTGGCACAGCATAAAGACTAAAACTCGTTGAGGTCTAGTTTGGCACTGACACATGCCTGGACTCGCTGGAGGAATGTCGTTCACATGAGTTTATCCTTAGATCATCGCCTGCCTCTGAGAGCAACAAAACACTTTTATTGCTCATGAGTACCAGTCATTTGATGACATTGTAATATGCTCATCTGAGATCTGAGTGATATTTCATTTAAATATGACACAATATATATATACATACACACACACACACACAAGCACAAACTTCAACCTCAGTATCGCATAGTGTTTGACTTCATATGCTGATGCTTGTGCTTGTTTAAAGACTCAAATGACTCCTAATACTGTTACACACTCACACTTTGTGTTTCTGGCAGTGGAAACAGCTGTTAAAATCACTCTTCTAATAAGCAGCGACCATGTGTTTCTGGAAATGTCTAGAGCACAGCGCAGGAATGTAGACAGGATTGAACACGCCGTTGTGTGATTTCAACCAGCAAGTTCTGAAAATTAGTGCTAACTGCAGTTAAAACAGGTACATTTCGTTCAGACGTTCATTTCAGATGTTAATACGTGCGTAGCACATGCAAGAAAACTGTGAAAAATATGTAACGTGTCACACTTTTGGAACTGAGCAAAATACAACTGAATTTATGAATCTGCAGTTTAATGATGTACTTTTGAATATTATAAAATGTATGTTTACAGTTTATACTTTCAATAATGAATCAATTAATCTGAACCTCCAGTTCTAGTCAGTAAAAGAGCTGGTTGCTTTACACTTAATATACATGTGCTTTCAAACTTGTTTGATGAAAACGAACACAGTTGATAAACCAGACTGAGTCTAGTGTTTCTTGTTGTGTATTTGTGTGTATACTGTGATGCGATGGAACCATTTGCATCCTTAAATACTTGAAATGCCAAAAAAACATTCTTTTTACGGTAGGAAAAGTTCCAGAGATTATTAAAAAGTCATTATTAGAATAAAATGTTCTTCTGAAATGTCAATCCGAAAATAGTTTTTTTAACACACCATAACTGATTCACTTTTTTGGTTATTTTCCAAACCATTCATACAGTTCTTAAAGACAAAGACACGTTTCTCAAAACTTTTCACCTGTTTTCACACATGTTCCAATTTGATCAGTGTTTTTTTTTTTGTTCTTTTCTTTTTGCAAAACTTTACTCAAAAAAACGGCATCATTTTGCACAGGTTTCACCATGTTCTCACTATGACTCTTGCACCGCTTCCTCCACACCACAAGAGGGAGTTCTCACCTGAATATTGACTACTGAATGCAAGATTGAAAACAAACTATTTTTTTACTGTAAGCATTTGTGGTTGTGAATACAGTAGTACACAGTACGAAAGAAAAGAAATACATTGTTTAAAATCTACAGTTCAGTGCCATCAGAATGAAAAGTCCTTGTGTCAACATAGTCAAAATGCTTAGTCATGCTGTCAATATAATAATAAAACTACGCCAACAGTTTGGATGACAGTTACTGTATTGAAATGCAAAAGGCTGCACTTTTTACAGCATATATGTCATACAATCATTTTACAAGTACAAATTTACACTATATGTGGGATATTGATTGAAAGAGACTGGACAGGATTCACTAAGCATGCGTAAGAACAAATTACTACTGAATGAGACCCAAGGTTGGCAAAGTTATATTGTTGGTGTTTCTGAGGTAAATGTTATGTTACGACTGTATAGAAGCTGTTTTATTGACAATTTTCGAAACACTGATTGATTGATTTTCATCATGTCTTCAGATATTTATTCATGTTTATCTTGTGCTGAAACTAGTTGAAAAGAGGAAAAAGATGATTGGTCGGCGCTCTCACTTTGCTTCCTGTCAACTCTGATCTGTCATATCACAATAAAGGTGAAAATGCCAAAAATATAGCATGACAAAGATTTTCCGCGTAGACTGGGCTGCGTTCGGATATACCTACGCTGTAGTCTGCTTGGGAGAATTATGGGGCGATGTATAAAGTCTTCCTAGGTGAAAGGTCTGGTAATATGGTGAAAGAGATGATGGGAACTGAAGTCCAGAGCAGACAAACAATGATCTGGAAGGAGTGCCCTCTGGTGGCTGTCATGGGATTGCCATGACAATCTACAATCGTTTTAAAGTAAGGGTAAAATCCAAAAACCTTTCTGCAGCATCCTCATCATCCCTACTTCCCGCGGTGATGGTTGCGCATAAAACCATGGTGCCCCGAGAAGGGAACGAGACACTGCGTCCTTATTGTTTTCCATGCTTCTGATGCAAGCCTATGATGAAGAAGCAGATGAAGTTTTCTCCCGGCACCATTTTTGTACTGTGATCACGTCAGTAGTGACGTCACAAGCTGTAGCTCAGCCAATGTTATGTTCACATTTAGGCATGTGCTTCAGACCCCGGACATGTCGAAGATGTTCCCCATAGTGTCCGCTAGAGGACGCAGTGTCTTATTTGCGTCTTAGGGAGCCATGGTTACATGTGTAACCTGAGACGTTATTATAAAAACCAATAGGAAAATCTCAAGGCAACTCATGGCGAATTAGTCGTGTTGGGGAAAGTTACTTTTAAAAGTAATGCATTTCAATTTTGTAATGGAATTTTTTATGGAAAGTAATGCGTTACGTTACTTTTGCGTTACTTTTTAAATTTGGGCAGGGCTTGCTGCTTTGTTTTTAATATAAAACAATTCTAATGTAAAAGCCCTTTTACACCAAAAGTGAAATGAATTCACCTCAGACTGAAAGAAAAGTACATTAAGGCAGGAGAAGATCACTCTTCAGATATAAAAAAAATTAAGAACAAATGTTAGTTTATCTAAAGTAATTTTTGCTTATTAGTACGGTTGAATTGCATCATGGAAGGTCAGCAGCAAAGACACTGGTTAATAAAATGGGATTAAATAGATAAAGGATATTTGTATTATTTAACATATTTAATAATTGCAGGGTTGTGTCATATTCTGAGTTTGCATTTCACTGTTTTTATTCATTTTGAGGAACTGAATCTGTTTTTTGTGAGTGAGATGAATTACAGTTTTTTACAATCGCTATGACAGTTTTTTCAATACATTTAACAGGTTTCCTAAACTCTTAACGCACCAATACACCTAAAACACACAACTGGCAAAACGGTTAATTTCATGCTCAAAATCACACATTGTAAACTAAACCCCAAAACTCATTTTCAAAATACAATAATAAACTAACACAATACACTGTGTCTAACAAAATACTGCAAACATGTTTTAACATCAAATAATTATTCAAAACACTAACAAATGTTCTCTTCCAACAGGAACATTTAGTCAATCATAACACATTGACAAAAAACACTATCATCAGCTGAAATTACAGAAACTGCATTATTTTATGTGTCAGGTCTGCCCTTATATTTGAAGCCTCTCTACTTTTTTGTTTTGTTGGGTTTAGTAAATGCATGCATTTTATTTCTTTTGCTGCAGAAATTCAATACAAAAAAAATGAATGACCATCTCAGAGTAGCTTTATAAAATGTACAGTTTATGTAAAAAAAAAAAAAAATACAGACACAGAATTCCTGCAGTACAGACTTTATTTGCAAAAGGACATTACTGCAAGATATACAAACAGAAAAAGCACCGGAATTATAATAAAAAAAACAAATTAATCTTCTATTCTGCCCGGTCTTCTGCATTTGGCCACATGTTCTCATCCACATCACACCTGATATCTTCTCTGGCAAGGCATCGTGGGAAGAATCTTTTGGCATGCCTTATCCACCCCTGGCAGTGTTCAGCTGTGATGTCTTGGCATGCAGCATCCATTGCATCCAGGAGGGACATTTGGTCATTTGGACAATGGTCAAAAACCTTCCATCTCCAGGCTGAGAAAAACTCCTCAATGGGGTTGAGGAAAGGGGAGTAAGGGGCAAGGAAATAGGACATCTTTTATGGGCGTCAAACCAGGCTGTGACTGCACAGGAAAAAAACCTCAACACCTGAGTGTGGTTCCTAGATGGGAATCAGCTGTGATTTATATATTTGCATAACTGCAATAAGCTGTTTCTCATTGGCAATGGAATAAAATACAGGGAATATATTTGTGTTTCAATTCACAATATGAACAGCTGTTCACTTTGACTTTAGCCTATATAAGTTATGTTTAGAACATGATGTTATCTGTTCTGACATACAGTGTGAAAGCATTTGTAAATTTGACTGTAAAATTACATTGTTTTGGTCTTGGTTGAGCTTGTGTATAAAAGAAGTTCAAGCATTTTAAATTGGTGTTAACTGTATGCATTTTGTATCAAGGCAACAAGAAATGTGCTAATTGTATAGCCTACAAAGACGGATGTTGTGCTAACCGTGTTAAGAGTTTAGGAAACTTGTTAAATGTATTGAAAAAACTGTCATAGCGATTGTAAAAAACTGTAATGTTCACATTTAGTGTAGAAAACAGTAACATCATGTTTACTCCTGATTTCCCCACATTAGACTTGTCAATCAATAAATGGGGAAAAAATCAACTGGCGTTACTTATCTGAAAAAGTAACTCAGATATTTTGTGTGTTACTTTACTAGTTACTTGAAAAAAGTAACATTATTATGTAACTCGCATTACTTGTAATGCGTTTCCCCCAACACTGCTTCTGGGTTTAGATGTCACGGTGTGGTAAATACAGATGCAAAACTTCAGCTCAAACCTCTTGATCTTCCTGTCAAACACATTACAGTTTTTTTTTTCAATTGCTAAGAAGCATTTACCAATACTTGAAGTACTTTTTCTAAACTCTTAACACAGCAACACACCTACATCACACAATTAGCCAAATTGTTCATTTTCTGACCAAAACCATGTTTTGTTAAATACATACAAACTCTACATTTCAAAATACTGAATACCTTTTTCTACATATACCAACTCAAAATCAAAACACAGCAAACCTGATTCAAAAACGAGTCATTCGGTCGAAACATTAGCACTAGTTTCTATCCAACAGAAACATATCGTCAATCATAACACAGTGACTGTCAAAATACTAACAACTGATGGCTTTACAAAAACTGCATTGATTGTCATGTTTCAGTTCTACCCAAATATAACAGACAATATTTAAATCTATTGTTTTTTTGTTTGTTTGTTTGTTTTTTTTGGAATTTGATTTTACCCTAAAGAGAAACCCATTTTACATTTGTAGGTGTTGAATGTGTTCTTTCTTGGCAATATATTATCTAAAACGGAATGAGTCATCATTACTTTATAGAATGTAAAATAGAAAAAGATAGGGTCCTCTATGCAGAAATTCGACTGGAACATTGATTGCAATTGCTTTCCAGTGGGTCGGTGTTAGATGTGGATGGTGTCCTATGATAGATGATGCCACTGATCAACAGAAATTCTAATATACGTGGCCTTTGGTTACTATGCAAGCTTGTTTCCGTCACAGAAAAAAAAGAAAATACGATAATTATGACCATTTTCTCTTTGATTCTTTGTGTTGTTCTGCATCCACAAAACCTTTTCAAAGAGGTCTTTTTATGTTGATGTAATGGAAAGAGCTTCAACACTTGTTTATTCCTCCAGATGAGAATGGAATCATCTATTTCTAAATATTTCATTGATCTGTTACTTAAAAATGCTTATTAGTTGTTAAAATATTTTACATAGAAATATTTTTCAATACTTTTGAGCTGCTGTTGTTGCAGAAGTAGAAGCTTTATACTGTATTTAAGGTTTGGAACATTGATCTTCATTTCTAACATGCTGTGTTTAAGCATTTGCAAATAAGACTAAAAAGATCCATGATTTTGTTTTTGGGTAAGCTTGTATGAAAAGAAAATGTATGCATTTAAGAAACATGGTAATTGACTGCATATTGTGTGAAAACAACACAAATTGTGTAAATGGTATGGTCACAACAGACGGATGTTGTGCTTATTGTGTTTAGAGTTTTGAAAATGTGACTACAGATAGGAAAAAAAGGATGTTAGCAACTGAAAAAAACTGTAACAGAACTCCACCTGCTGGACAACATAAAGGAGAGCGACAGTCTGAAACCTTCACTGTCTCATTTGGTTGTGATCAGCCTGATTCCAGTGATCCCTAAAGCAGTGATTCCAGGTTTAACACAATCTGTGTTATAAATATCTGCGGGAAAACAGATATATGCTGACCAGGGACACACACACACACACACACACACATGTTGGGTTTACATGTTTTATGGGTTCATTCCATAGGTGTAATGGTTTTTATACTGTACAAACCGTATTTTAATCTAATCTCCCTACACCTAAACCTAGTCCTCACAGGAGACTGTGCACACTTTTACTTTCTCAAAAAAACTCATTCTGTATGATTTATAAGCCTGTTTCCTCATGGGGACCTCACAAATGTCCCCACAAGGTCAACATTTACTGGTATTACTATCCTTGTGGGGACATTTGGTCCCATAACGTGATGAATACCAGGTGCACACACACATCTACATCAAATTCAACCACCTTTAGCACCTGTTTACTTCTTATGATACCAGGAGCCAGTCATTGCCATTATTCTAAGACTGTGTCTTATGAACTAGTTAGAACAACTAGCAGCTAGCCAACAGGTATCAAATTAGATTAATTTATGTTTTGATGTAACTGTCCTAAAGAAGTTCTGAACAGTCTTTAAGAAAATATTTGATGACTCGTAGGACTATTCTTAGCAGTTTATTCAACCGGGCCCAGGTTTTATAGTCTGATAAAGTGGCAGAACATGCAGAACCTCCTCCCTACTTTACAGGCCAAGACAGGGGAAGACGACCCCCTTAAGAACAATGTGCATTTATTTCTAAACTGTAAAATAATTAGATATGAGCTTGGCATGTGCAGGATGATGATGCATCAGCCAATGTGTTATTAATTATATATTAGTTATTGTAGCGCTATATAAATATTCTGACTTGACTTGTCTAATATGATTAGTTCTTGAGTTCAGCTGTGTGTCTTTAATTTACCTCGTTTGTATTTAAGTTCTTGCTTTTCCTGTGTTTTTTGTCAGGTCACGGTAGAGTTTTGATGTGTTTCATCTGCCATGCTTGGGCTTATCTTGTGGATTATTATTAAAGAACTTAATTTTCTGACAACACAAATGTGATACGTCATTAAAATATGTATTTTTAAATCTCAGGGGTACTTCAGGTAAATATGTTACAAAACAAAAGTTTGAAAATGCCTGCATTGCATGTAACAGTGACAGCTCTTAAACCTGAAATGATTTATCCAGTGGTAAAATGCGGAGTAAAAAAACAATATTGTTAAATTGCAATTTAATCTAATTACCGGTACTTTTACCCCTGATTTCACAGACAAGGCTTAAGGCTAGTCCCACACTAAAATGCAAGTTTGAGCTGTTTCAACTAAAAGAAACTTGCAGTGGTTGATCTTAAAATACGTCAGTGCCCTTGTTTCGTCTCAAGATGGACACCAGTAACGACTTTTATAAGGCATGTTTATAAAAATTACTTTGATGTCATAATTGAACTGTTGCCTAATTCTGGCATAATTTAAGCCCTGTCTGTGAAACCAGCCCTTAGAGTATGATTTAATAATCCAGATTAGGTGAAATCAAATGCAAAAATTATTACAGAATCACGGTGTTTTTTCGTCACTTGAATCACTTTTCATCGCTTACCTGTTGTGTGACGTCATAGTAAACAAACACGTGATGTCCGTTGTTGAAATATGTTGAAACGTTCTGCTGAAAATCTAAAATACCTTGTGATTTGTTTGGTTAATGCTGTGCATTATTCAAGCGTGTAAAATGTATTATACTGTACCCTGGCATGAATAATAATAATAATAAGGTTACTATTTAAATAATGATTGAATAGTAAGTTATAAATTGAAATCACAATTACTTCCACAGAAGCATTTGACAACCTCGGAGCTTGTGGCAGGTCTGTTTTACACTGATGTTACGCTCGTCCTATTGGAATGAGCGTGAACACGCCCAACGCTCCGTTCTGCGCGTGCTTGCACCTCTCACAGAAGCGCGCATCACTCCTGGGTTTGGCGCCTTTTATTCTGAGGGGATTTCGTGAGATAGCGGCCACGGAAAGACTAGCGCCAACGAAAAAGTGCATTTCATAGGCAAAGACACACATGGATTACATTGTTTTGGGCTTGTTGTAATCGGTTCTGGCTCTACGTGACAGAAATCCACATAGAAGTTTTTGTCAGACGTGAGGTAAGTTTTATTTATTTTATCAGTTGTCAAAATGACATCAAATGGATGTGAACTTAACAAACTTTTCGTGATTGTATGTTTAACATAAACCCAGGATTTTTTTTAGGGTTAACATGAAATTCAGTGATTCAAGTGCAGATTCAAATTGCAGATATTGACATTGCAGCTAAGACTTCGTGTCAATCCCCAGGCCATTACAGCTTTTCATTAAAGTTCCTTATCTAAAAATAAAGAATGATGTCCTCATTTATTTTTGATAGAATGAGTTACTGCTAAGCGTTGTTTGCCAGTGACATCTTCATGTTTACAGCCAAGAACCTTCTTCAGAGCTTTACAGCTGGACCGGGTTAAAGTCTATTTTAAAGTCTCATTAAATGACAGATTGTTATTTGAATTCTGAGTTTTTTTTGGTGGTTTCTAGGGTGTTCCTAGGTGATGCGATGGCTGTTTGGTAAGAACTCTCTACCTAGTTAGTTAATTGTAATAAGAAATGGAACCAACACCAACATTAACAAGGGCAGTGTACAACTAACAAGATGGCTAGAAAAGTAATTTGATTATCATTATATTGTCCCTTATGTGAAGTTTAATGATTGTTGACTTGTCATGTTTACATTTGCGCTTGAGTTATTGTATTGTATTAGTAACCTGGAAAAAGAAAAGTTATTTTTTTCAGTGCTGTAAATTCATTAAACATCGGTTTTCCTAATATGTCAGAATCAGACAGTATCATCTCAAAGAAACTGTTTCCAAGACTAGACATTAGCAATTGCTTTAACACCCATGAGTCTTCCAAAGAATGGTAATGCATGAATGCTAGTAAGATGCTCTTTTGGTGTACTTGGGATGCTGCCCACTAATTGGGATTGTAATAAATCCTCTGGTTAATAACTTCTAAAAAAAAATCCTGTTGTGTTTGCATCTGTCAGAAATACTTAAGTACGGTCTTGCATGTAAATTCAAGTAGTATTCTGAACCAGGAATGCAGTAATAATTTTTGTAGTTATGATGTATAGTGGATAAATGGCTGGCACTTCGGAGTAATTTTAGGCATCACAACATAATAATGTACACTATGAAAGATTTCAAAAGCATTTCATTTTCCTGTGTTTTCATGTGATTTGCCTTTTTTTTTCTTGTAGACAGCATATGCTTCATGGAAAAGCTTGATAATTACAGAAACACAACAGCAAGAAGTTTGCAAGTTTACTTTTATTTTCACTAATGGCATACTGACATTTCACAAGCAATTCATATTATATGATGACTTGCTACTCTGTCTGAATATTGTTCCTCACTCCTCGGCTTCTTTGCCCTGAAAACAAGAACATATTAGAGTCATTGTAGCCTCACCAGACTATTTGAAAATCAGTTCATGTGTGACTTTCATGCCTCAACATCCTCAACATCAATTTTCCAAGTTTAGAACCATTAAAACACACTAGAACAGATAATCAAGGTTGGAAGAAAACTCTGCCAGTTGGATGAAGGCAAAACGTCAGGATGAAAAGGTGAGCACAAACTTGGCATCCAAAATGCTGTTAATCTTGAAAATGTTGTGACTGACTTTCTTAAAACTTTTAACTGAATTCAGCTTTACTTACACACTTGCAATGTAAACAGACTGACACACAGGGATAGTTAAATCCATATATCTAACAATCTAATTATGTGGACTTTAAAAAAAAACAAAAAACAAAAAAACAAAAAACCAAAAACAAAATGTGCGGCTCACACGTGCAATGTGCAACAGGTCTAACAGTATGTTTCTTGTTCTGGTTATTTTTTGTTTGGTTATCTAAGCTAAACAGCTGCTTAAGACCTGCATAATGTGCAGTTTATACTGATTATTATATATTTATATTAGTTATATTAAATGAAAAGATGCTGGCAAAATAATTTTGCATTCTGATTATTATAAAAATATGCAGTCGTTCATTCTTTCAGCCTTTTTCTATTTTTTTATTTGCTTGCTGAACCCCGACAGAAGATGAGATTTCACCAAAACAGTCAGCAAGAGAAAAACCCTCCAGCACAGTTGAGTTGTTTTGAGTTGACTGGTGGGACTAACTAAACTAACAGCTTTGCTCTTTGTAGCTATTGTACTGCCCAACACTGTTATCAGGGTAGTATAAGTTTAAATGTTACCTTCCCAGCGTCGCGGCTCTTGGCTCTCAGCTTGTTGACCTGGGACTCAGCGATGTCAGCGCGCTCCTGAGCCTCCTCCATCTCATGCTGCACCTTCCTGTACCTGGACAGGTGAGTGTTGGCCTGCTCCTCCTGTTAGGATGACACAAGATATCCAACCCCTTTCAGAGCATTGCACTCATGACACTGAATGTATTGAATAGAGAATGTCAAAACTTCACACTCAAGGCATTTGACATTAGACTTACAGCTTCTTCAGCCTGGCGCTTGTAGGACTTCACTTTCAGCTGCAGTTTGTCTACCAGATCCTGCAGTCGGATCACGTTCTTCTTGTCTTCCTCAGTCTTTGGGTGTAAACATTGGCATCTTAGTTCAACTATATATATTACAATAAAGTTTTAATTCGTAAATCTGGTATAGTTCTACCTGGTAGGTGAGCTCCTTTACTCTCCTTTCATATTTGCGCACTCCTTTCACAGCGTCTGCACCACGTCTCTGTTCAGCTTCAACTTCAGCCTCCAACTCGCGCACCTTCAGTAGAGAGTTATTGTTGTCATCTGTCAAATCTCTGCCATAGTCAGTTCATCTAAGACTGTATTTAGCTTGTAATTTACCCTGGACTCCAGTTTCTGGAGCTGTTTCTTTCCACCCTTCATGGCCAGACTCTCAGCCTCATCCAGACGGTGCTGCAGGTCTTTGACAGTCACCTCCAGGTTCTTCTTCATCCTCTCCAGGTGAGCACTGGTGTCCTGCTCCTTCTTCAGCTCCTCAGCCATCATGGCAGCCTGAAATATGAGCCAATTAAAATGAACATATCAACAGAGAGAGAAATGCCATCCCTTTGTTACCACCTGCAGATAATCCAAGTCAAATAACTGTTTAAATTAGAATAGAGTAGGGGAATGTAAACACCCACATCAGTGATGGCCTTCTTGGCCTTCTCCTCTGCATTTCTGGCCTCCTGGACTGCATCATCCACCTCACCTTGAACCTGGACTAGATCAGCCTCAAGCTTCTTCTTGGTGTTAATAAGACTTGTATTCTGTGGGGATTTAAGCAGGTAGTTTAGTCTACATTTAACTAAAACTTGGTTATCATGGAACCTGAATTTGCTCAAGTATTTAATAGGGTTTTTTTTTGTACTTGAGAGTGCAGCAGCCCCACACGCTCGCTGGCATCAACCAGCTCCTGCTCCGCCACTTTGCGGCCTCTCTCTGTTTGCTCCAGTGCAGCTCTCAGCTCCTCAATCTCTGCTTGCATCAGGTTATTCCTGCGCTCCACCATGGCCACCTGCTCCTTCATGTCCTCCTGTCCTCTAAGAGCCTCATCAAGGTGCAGTTGGGCATCCTGTGGTAATGTTCTTTCTTTGTTAGTTACATGTCATGCTTCATTTAATTCATGTATCATATTCATATTATGAAACATTTAATATGTGTTGCAATTCCTCATTCTACAGAAAGATACCTTGAGTTGTCCTTGGACGTTCCTGAGCTGTTTCTGGGCCTCAGCAGCCTGGCGGTTGGCATGACTCAGCTGGATCTCCATCTCATTCAGATCTCCCTCCATCTTCTTTTTGACTCTCAGGGCATCATTTCTGCTCCTGATCTCAGAGTCCAGAGTGCTCTGCATGGAATCGATCACTCTTTGGCTGTTCCTCTTGATCTGTTCCATCTCCTCGTCCTTCTCAGCAAGTTTCCTGTCAATCTCACTCTTCACCTGGTTCAGCTCCAGCTGCACACGAAGAATCTTGGACTCTTCATGCTCCAGTGTTCCCTGATGGATAGTAGTTACAATAAGAATTGTATTAGTCACACAAGAAAATGGTGTAATGGTCTGTTAGGAAATTAATTGATGTGACAGTACTTCAGCTTCTTCAAGTGCAGTCTGGATCTCTGCCTTCTCAGACTCCACTGTCTTCTTGGCTTTCTCTAACTCATGAATGCTCTTTCCAGTCTCTCCAAGCTGCTCAGTGAGGTCAGAAATCTCCTCTAAAGGGTTTTAAAAGCAGAACTGTAAGACTTTGTTTCAATATGTCTTTTTCAAAATCCTTTTTGTACAAATAAAAGTGTGATTTACGTTGCAGATTCTTGTTCTCCCTCTTCAGGGTCTCGAGCTGGTCAAGAGCTTCTTCATAGGAGTTCTTCATTTTGAAAAGCTCAGTGCTGAGAGAACGAGCTTCTTTCTGAGCACCTTCTAGTTCAGCCTGGCCTTCCTCATACTTCTGCTTCCACTCTGCTAGGACCTGACAATGGGAGAAATGTAGTCACTGTTAATTAGCCAAGTCCATGGTTCAAGATTTAGGTTTATAGGTGATCTACATCATTCCTACCTTGTCAAAGTTTCTCTGCTTCTTGTCAAGGTTGGCAGCCAATGCATTTGCCCTCTCCACATCAATCATGAGGTCCTCTACTTCACCCTGCAGTCTCTGTTTGGTCTTTTCCAGTGAGGCACACTTGGAGTTCACTGCTTCAATGGATTCTTCAGCATCCTGCAGACGCTGGGCAAGCTTTTTCCTGAAGAAAGTGGTATAAATTATGTCATGAAATTTGTTATATGAAATGTAGGGTACTGAAGACTTTGTTGTATTTACTTGGATTCCTCAAGCTCCTCAGTGCGTTGGATGGCATCAGTCTCATATTTGGTTCTCCACTGAGCCACCTCACTGTTGGCCTTAGACATTGCACGCTGGAGTTCAGCTTTGGCCTCCTGCTCCTCCTCAAACTGCTCTCTGAGCAAATCACAGTCATGGCGGGCAGACTGAACTCCATGGGCCAGAGCGTTCTTGGCCTTAAAGTCAGAAAATCATTGAAGTGAAAATGTTTCCATTCCTGTTATACTATGCTATGTTCATAGCTATACACAGTTCTTGATAAGATAATTTTTTTTGGTAGGTACACACCTTAACCTCTTCCTCAATATGTCTTTTGAGTTCCTCAATCTGTTGAGTGTAAGCCTGTTTGCTTCTTGTCAGCTGAGAAACAAGAGCTTCTTTCTCCTCCAACTGACGGCCAAATTCACCTAGACATTATGAGACAATATGTAATTTTATGAAAGAATCACAAAAGAGTTGTATGATGTCAGCATCGGGTTTTTGAATGAATTTTTTGCACAGTTCTGTGTTACTGTGTGCATGGAATATTCAGTATTTACATACCATTTTCAGTTTGGAGCCTTGCCTTCTGGGCATTTATGTCATTAAGTTGGCGTACAAGCTCATCATTCTTTGTTTTTAACTCACTTCCTTGGTCTTCTAATGTACGGCACATCTTTTCAAGGTTTGCCTACAGAAATTAAGCAGCATAAAGTTTTTTGAATTCATAAATATTATTTATATTTCAAATCTCTAAAGTAAAAAGTAGTACTAAAGTTGAAGTAGGTTTTGTGAAACTAAAAATGATCTACTTCTTAAAGTTTTTCTTTCAAGATTATACCTTTGCTTTAGCCACAGCCTCCATGTTGCTTGTCAAGTCATCAATCTCCATCTTGTATTCACTCTTCTCCTTCTCCAGCTTCTGCTTGACCCGCTGGAGGTTGTCGATCTGTTCTCCGAGTTCAGCCACACTGTCTGCCTGCTTCTTTCGGAGAGCTGCAGCTGTAGCCTCATGCTGCAAGGTGGACTCCTCCAGATCACGACGCAACTTCTGGAATTCGGCTTCACGCTTCTTGTTCATCTCAATCTGGGCAGCAGTGGCACCACCTGCTTCCTCAAGCCTCTCGCTGATCTCTTCAAGTTCCCTGGAGAGATCAGCTCTCTGCTTCTCCACTTTAGCACGAGCAGCTCTCTCTGCCTCAATTTCCTCTTCCAGCTCCTCAATACGGGCCTAAATGTAGAATAAATGGAAAAACTCTTTGAGTGATATTTGTAACATTGATTTGCCTGCTATGCATCTACTTCATTGATTTACATAGGAAAGATTATGGTTAGCATTACCTGAAGTTCTTTGATCTTCTTCTGAAGCTGTGCTCCCAAAGACTGTTCATCCTCAATCTTGCTGAGAAGCTGACTTATCTCAAAGTCCTTCCTGTTGTTAAAGTAGTGTTTTGTAAAATGTGCAATACTTGTTTTGTGTAACTGTAGTGATTAAACATTTGACATCTGCTCACTTTTTGATCTTCTCATCTGATTGCTGTTTGTCATTCTCCAGGTCCATTATGGACTCCTGGGCCAGTTTCAGATCACCCTCAAGCTTCCTCTTGGCTCTCTCAAGGTCCATACGGAGCTTCTTCTCTTGCTCCAGTGAGCCCTCAAGCTATTTTGACAGAAACCAGAGCAATAAAATATTAGTTAGCAACAATATTAATTTCCAATTGACTCATGGTCTTATTCTCATGCCAAACATCTTACATCATCCACTTGCTGCTCAAGTTTTGTCTTCGCTTTAGTCAGAGTGTTGACTTTGTCTTCCTCTGCCTGAAGGTCATCAAGAGTCTGCTGATGTGCCTCTTGGAGGGCTTTCTTCTCTTTGGTCAGCTTGGCAATGCTCTCATCCTGAGAGGCCATCTCCTCCGTCAGGTTTTTCACCTAAATGGAAACATTGTTTATTGGTTTCATTTCTCAAGAATCACAATCAGCAGTGTGAAACAGATGTGAAAAGAATATTGACCTTATTTTCTGTTGCATGTTTCTCCTTCTCCACTTTTGCCAAGGTGAGCTCCAGATCATCAATGTCTTTCTTCAGCTCAGAGCATTCGTCCTCCAGTTTCCTCTTCTTGGCAGTCAGTTCAGCATTGATTTCCTCCTCATCCTCCAGTCTCTCGTTGGTCTCTTTGAGTTTGGCCTCGAGCTGGATCTTGCTTTTGATGAGACCTTCACATCTCTCCTCAGCATCAGAGAGGTTTTCAGATTCCTGTTCATTGAGATAGATGTAGTTACTGACTTATGTTCATAGCTGTAGGATCCATATTAGGATCAATAAGAGCTGAAATACTCACAGATGCTACTTGCAGTTGAAGGTCATTTTTCTCCTGAAGAAGTGACACCATTTTCTCCTCAAGCTCCTTCTTTTTAGCTAATGCCTTTGCTAGATCCTCCTTCATTTTCTCAAAGTTCTCCTTCATGGCTGCCATTTCTTTCTCAGTCTCTGCACTCTTCAGAAGAGGCTTGATCTTGAAGTAGAGCTTCATCCATGGCCAGTGTTTGACATTCATGAATGAGCGGATGTTGTATTGGATGGCAAAAATGGACTCTCTGTGGAAGGGAGTTTCTGGTTTTTGTTTGAACAAAACCTTCAACTTTATTTGATATACAAAAAAATAAATAATGTAAATTTCACTCACCTCCTCTCCATCATCTTCACAAACTCCGTCCTCATGAGGAAGCCACGACAAAGAGCCTGAGTCATGGTAACCAGCTCTGCTAGTTTCTCATCTCTCATTTCCTCAAGAGTACCCAACAGACCAGCTTTAAAGAACACCTTTAAAAATATATAATGATGTTTAGTGGTATATTATGGAAGCCATTTCATGCGGAGTTTAATGTATTTTTATGTTGCTCACCTTTGTGTGTCCAAACTTGTATTGGGTGTGGTCAACATCAATAGAGCCCAAGAGTTTCTCTGAAGCCTTTTTGTTGTCAATGAACTGTCCCTCAGGGATGACACTAGCATTTAATACTTTGTATCTAGAAGACATTCAGGCAAGAGTCATTTTTTGCTGAAGTCACAAAAGTGCTGAAAGCATAGTTTTGAAATATAGTTAAGATTAGGTGGTTTGAAAAAGTGTGTGTCTTTACCTCTGCTTGAAGTCACCGTAGAGGATTCTGCTGGGGAAACCCTTCCTGCAGATTCTGATACCCTCCAGCACACCATTACACCTGAGCTGGTGGATAACCAGGAAGTTCTCCATCAGACCTGAAATGCAAATGTTCTTGATGATCCACATATATTTTCAAAACTGTTCTAATTTGAGTCTTTAAGAATCAAGTTTACCTGGAGTCTTGGACTCATTAGGAATCAAGCAGCGCACAAAGTGAGGGTGAGTGCTCCTCAGGTTAGTCATCAGCTTACCCAAGTTCTCCTGTGGAAATGTTTATGGAGGTTTATGTTTAATGTGGAAATTTACCGTAATCTTTAATTGAGAATAAGTTCAATCCTTCATTAAAAAGAAATCATATTTACCCTAAAAAGTGCAGACACAGTCTGGAAGGAACCACCCTTCTTCTTGCCTCCTTTCTTTCCACCGCCCCTTCAGCTGTTTTATGTCATTTAAATTAGTTGTTATTGTTGATCTTGCATTGTTTTCCCATTAACATTTTCAATAAATCAATATGTGATAATATCTTACACATAATTAAAAGACAAAGGAATCAGAAAGTGCAGATGTTCATACCTTCAGCAGATGCATGAGCCGCATACAGGAAGGAGAGCAGTTTGAGTGATGACTTTTGGTAAAGTTGCACAACAGAGTCGTTCAGTGGATCCTTGTTCTTGTCCAACCAGCCAACAATGTTGTAGTCCACAGTGCCGGCGTAGTGCACCAGAGAGAAGTGGGCCTCTGCCTTACCTTTGGCAGGCTTGGGCTTCTGGAAAGCAGCACTTTTGCCCAGATGCTGATCATGCAGCTTGTTTTTGAAGCTTGTGTCTGTAGCCTTGGGGAACATGCACTCCTCTTCAAGGATGGAGAAGATGCCCATTGGCTGTTGAAGAAATATTCACACTCAAGTACAGGCACAATGAGAATAGTCATTTTAATGTACTGAATGTCCTCTTACCTTCTCAATGAGCTCAATGCAGGCGGCCAAGTCCATACCAAAGTCAATGAACTCCCATTCAATGCCTTCTTTCTTGTACTCCTCTTGCTCCAGAACAAACATGTGGTGGTTGAAGAACTGTTGCAGTTTCTCATTTGTGAAGTTGATGCAAAGCTGCTCCAAGCTGTTGAACTGATAAATGAACAGAGGCAAGTTCTTACTGCTGACTGTCTTTTATATCTGGATTCTTACAGAGACATGAATGACTGATGCTCACATCAAAGATCTCAAATCCAGCGATGTCCAGCACACCAATGAAGAACTGTCTGGGCTGCTTGGTGTCCAACATCTCATTGATACGGACGACCATCCACAAGAACATTTTCTCATAGACAGACTTGCAGAGAGCCGAGACTGCATTGTTCACCTGAGAAATACAAAGTTCAGTGTAACTGATATTGTGAAATTCTTATGAATCTCTATTGGACATTTCTAGGTTTATTGATCTATTGAGTAGGTAAGTGATCACCTGTGGTACTGTCTGGCCTTTGGTCACCATCTCATTCCCGACCTTCACTCTGGGGTAGCACAGAGCTTTCAGCATGTCAGCAGAGTTGAGGCCCATGAGGTAGGCGATTTTATCGGCCACTGAGGAAGAACAGTTTTATGCATTATTTTCACTAGTGAAGTCAATGTTTGCATGCTAATTTGTGTTAATAATACACCCTACCCTCAGTGCCGTCAGGTTCGGCCTGCTCCTCTCTCTGCTTCTGTTTGAACTTCATGTTCCCATGATGCATCACAGCACCCGTCAGCTTGTAGATGCTGATTTTCTCATCAGCAGTGAAGCCCAGAATGTCAATGGCAGTCTGTTTTTACACCAATCAAATAAATCTCATTATTTATTATTGTCATAAGAGAATGGTATTTAATATCGAATGTTATGCAGTATTCATTTACATCAGCTTATGCTGTTCTTCCTATTGATTTGATTGTAATCTGAAAATACCATTAGTGCTAATAATAAACACACAGTTGTCCACATACATCTGTGGCAATGAACTCCTCCACATCATTGATGCTCTTGACAGTGACCTCACCCTGGCTGATCATTGGATAGTCATAAGGGTTGGTGGTGATGAGCAGGGCCTCTGTAAAGGATTGATGTGCAGCATGTTAACAGTGCTCTCAAACAAGGAAATAACTGAAACACACAATCCTGTAGATTTCTCACCGAGCAGCTCTGGCTTGTGTCCAGTCATGAGCTGGTAGAAGATGTGGTAACTCCTCTCAGCAGACAGCTGGAATGTTACTCTGGACTTTTCCAGCAGATCTTTAAAGATACATTGATTTCAATCAATCCACATGTTATCTATATACTATCCATATACTATATATATATATATATATATATATATATATATATATATATTTAAAATACAAAATAGTGTTGACTCACATGTTTCAATATCAGCTGAGGCCAGTTTTCCAGTGGTCCCAAAGTGAATCCTGATGAATTTACCCTACAAAGATAAAAAAGTAAATAAAATTATAACCGTTTAGAATTTCCCAGATTTACAGTGTTTATTGCATTTGTATAGTGCATTTAATCTGACCTCAGCAACTTTCTAATTACTTATAAAGGCCTATAAAATGTCAGGGCATATCAAAACTTCTCCAGGGCCTCAAAACCCCCTCAGACCCCAGAGGGTTAAGCTTTTCTGCAGTTTGAAACACTGAGTGAATGATTACGAGACATTTCAGTAAGTTGTACTGTAGGCTCTTATAAAATAGCATACCCATTGATGTCCATTAATGTTTATTTCGTACTATAGTAGTACAGTGAGCAGTATGATGGGTTCATGTGCTGTTTGAACTGAGGTGCTAAAGTGATCGCTGATGATGCTGCATTAAAGAGCACCAAAATGGTTTATTGTTTCAACTTCATTACGAATTCGGCAGAATTTTAAATCTGTTACTTTATTTATTAAAAGGTAACAGAGCACAAAGCTTATTACGATTACTGGATGGAAGTGTGCTACAAATAATATGAAGTTCACGCATTAACACAACATGGCATATAGACTGAAGATCTTGATGACAAGAAGCCATATCAGCATCAATTATAAATGAGAAATGTTACAATTATTGTCAATATCCACACAAGCAACCGCTTGACCTGACGTAGTTTGTTCAAGTTGTGCATGAAAGAGACACTGCTTTTTTGCATTTTAAATTGCATGTAAACTGCACAACTGGAGCTGTGTTTAGCAGGCGGTTGTGTCAGTGCTGGTGTTCGGCAGAGATGAGGGCTGTTTTTACTCTAAATCTTTGATGCACATCATCTCAGTTTATTGCGTCAACATAATGAAAGATGTGATTGCAAAACGAAAAGCCATTACAGGCAGATTTTTTAATCATATGTAAATATATATAGTCGCCAGTGGCAATTTCAGCAAAAACTAGCCTTTAGTCTTTGTTATTGTCCTCTTGCATTATTGATCAACTGTTTTTTTGTTTGACACTGTAAAGCTGCTTTGAGACAATCTGTACTGTATAATGTGCTTTGTAAATAAAGGTGACTTGACTTACAAAACGAGAGGAGTTGTCATTCCTTACAGTCTTGGCATTTCCGTAGGCCTCCAGCAGTGGGTTGGCTGCAATGATTTGATCCTCTAGCGACCCCTGGTGATATTTAAGTAATTTCTTCATGTAGAATAATTCTGTCACTGTACTTTGTATGTTGTTTGATTTGTTTAGTTTAGTTTAGTTACCTGCATTTTGCCAGGGACAGATTCTGTCTTCTTCCCTCCAGCCACAGCGATTGTCGCAAAGTACTGGATCACACGTTTGGTGTTGACAGTCTTTCCTGCACCAGATTCTCCACTGAGTGGATGTGTTAAAGAAGAAAAAGATATTTCAGAATATTAGAAATTACTTGTCTGATAAATTAGCTTTTATGTATGTGTTCTTTAAAAAACAATCATCAGACATTGCAGTTACATGCACACCAGAAAGTAGTGATGTGACGTTTGGCACTGAGGCGTTGAAGCTTGTATAAAAAAAAAAGGGAAACGTCTCACAGCGAAGTGCTTGCTGTTCTGGAGTTTGATTAGTTTTGAAACAACCACATGATCTTTGAGATCCGAAGCTTCGTTTTTGCACCCAACCATGTGGCTGCTTTGTATTTTGATTCAAATAACACAAACCCATTGTACAGGGTTCAACCCAACTTTCACATATACATGCCACATTTAAACCATTTTCTTAACCTCGTGTACATGCAGCACTTTCACTTTTCACACCTTTCTGTCACTTTAGGTATCCATTTTTTTTTCAGTACATGCGTATAAGAATGACACTTATGCATTGACCTTGTCCACACAAGCCACGCTCTCCAGCAGCCAGGTGTTAGACCACTGTCCCTCTATCGATTAAATAGCCTTCATGTTTATATGTATCAGAGTGCTACTTTCTGCAAAAAAATCATTGAAAAGCAGTTTTCATGGGTGCACTCCTTATACAAAAACCCATAGCCCACTTACGTAATCAGGATAGACTGATTCTCCCTGTCTGAAAAAAGTTCATAGTGTTATTTTAAATGGAACCGCTGAACCGATTTTTCTTTTTTTCATTCAAATTTTAAATGTATCAAGCAAAATATTGCCATTTTTTCCTTTATTGGTTTGCAAATTGGAATGAAAATGTATTTCCCCACTTACCAGTGAGCATGAACTGGTAGGCGTTGTCGGAGATGGAGAAGATGTGAGGTGGAGCTTCAATCCTCTTTTTGCCTCTGTATCCAGCCACAACAACTGAGTCGTACACTGGGAGCCACTTGTAGGGATTGACAGTGACGCAGAACAAGCCAGAGTAGGTCTGAAACGGAGACAGATAGACCAGTTTTACAATGCTGCCGCCCCATCCTAGGAATAAAACGTGATTGACTTAGACTTACGTAGATCATCCATGCTGCGTAACGCTCTTTGAGGTTGTACAGCACAGCAGGCTCATTGAGGTGGGTCATCATGGCCATGTCCTCAATTTTGTCAAACTTGGGAGGATTCATGGGGAAGATTTCAGTTTCTTTCACCGTGAGAGTCTGTAATGAGCATGGATCAGAAATTTACTAAATATGACAGTTTCTGATTCATGTGGCATCCAGTTTTACAGTACAAACATTTGTAAAATTGTTTTACAAGATGATCCATTTTCCATGTACTTACTTTCCCACACAGAGTTTTGACGGTAGCTTTGCCACCCTCTTTACTAACAAGAGTACCCTTCAGGTACATCTCCCTGGCTCTGTCACAAAGTATGCCGTTTTGGCATCAAAGGGGGTGTTCTGGGCCTCGATTCTCTCTCTTTCTGGCTTCCGGAGGTAAATGGCCGCCGGGCCGAAACACTCCAATTCACCATCTCCCATGATTGTAGTTTACTGTGGCAAATGAGAAGAAGAGAATGTGCCATCTCCACATGATTTACATTTTCATGTTCAGTTCTGTTTTATTCCAGTAACCTCAGTTGTGACAGAAGATTGGAAAGCTAATTGGTAAGTCTTGACAATTTGTTCATGCCCATATAGCAATCTACTATTATATTCAAGCTTAGAGTTCTAATGCAGGCTCTCTTTATTTATTAACCATTAAAGATGCACACACACTTAACGATTACATCAGTCACAAGTTTAATACCTGCTGTTGTTTCCAGAGAGAATGTGTGTGATGTGTCTGAGAGAGGAGATGCTAAGAAAAAAGCAAAAACAAAAAATCCATCAAAAAATCCAGATAATTTTGAAAAGCATGTCCAATGTACAGCACTTCTCCACAATGTGAACTCTTAAATATGCTAACTGATTAACACATGTGAGGGTTAGCCACTCTAAAGTATGTGATATTAGCTTAATAGTAAGAAAGAAGAGGATGAAGAGCAACTCACCCACCTTTGAGTTCCAGCCAGTTCTTAGAGGAGTCTGAAGCAGCGTCTTATATAGACAGAATAATGTTCACTCAGCAGAATGCTCACTGTATTTGGTCATGTATTCTTAGCTCCATTTTGACAGGAATGGACAGGATTGTTACGTTCATCAATCTCACGACACAGGCCAAAGGTAAGATCTCACGATGTTGTAATTAACTGTCCAGTCTTAATTCGTTTTTGATTTGTTTATAGGAAATACTATGTTAGAAAACAATTTGTAGGACAGGTAATGGGTTGAGCTAATGACAGTGAACGTTTCACTACGATGAGGTGAATTGGCACCTTCATGAATTAAATGAATATTTGAAAATAGGCCACCAATACTGTGATTAAAAATTATGCTTGATGTATTTATGGGCATTACTTATGATCAAGTGCCTTAACCTTGAGAAAGGATTGTTATGTGATGGTATCAGTTACTGGAGTTCAGACATTGTTTGGGTCTTATGTTGAGCATAAGCTTCTTCAAGTGTCTTGGCACTACAGTAGAGCCCAGTTTAGCCGTGGAGGAGCTCTCAAATGTCACTGGGATTCTGTTGCCAGAGGCCTTGGAAGCTTTTTGTGTGACAAAGCAGCAGATTTGGGCACAGCAGTTGTCATTCTGTGAACTTGTGCATATGGTGACAGTTATGCTGAAGTCTTGCTGGGATCTGGGAGAATGATGCTGCGTTGCTGTATAGCCCAACCTATGAAAAGGAATAAGATGTGTTCCCTGAAATTAGTCTTTTTTTTGAGGTCATATTCTAAATTGATAACAACTAACTACTAACAACAAGTAAGGTAAGCCACTTTTTAAGCAGTCACTTTTAGACATCCTGATCAGGTGAATAATGGAAATTAGGGATGTTGCCGATAGTTTGGTTTTCCTAAGAAAAGAATCTCTTCCAACTAAGGCTCTAAACTATACAGAGAGCTCTGTCATTTGGAACATTGCTTTAATATTAGAGGTTAAAGGCGTAGTTCACCCAAAAATGAAAATTAGCTGTTAATTTATTCACCCTCAGGCCATTTAAGATGTAGGTGACCTTTTTTTCTTGAGTAGAACAGTAAAGAAAATTTTTAGCTAAAACCGTGGTCCTTGGTTAGTCATAAACTTAAAGTCAGTGGCTGTCGGCACTTTGAGAGTCAAAAAAGCGTATCAGACAATGCGAAATTAATACTCGTGGTTTTAGATGAGATGACGATCAGTCTGACCAAGAAACGAGAGCATTGTTTACAACACTGTTACATGTAATCCATAGCCTCCGGTAAACTGGGATTTTTCTTAATTATCATCATCATCAACTCACCTTCTTACGACAGGCCATAAAAACGTCTTCATTCAAGTGCGTGTTTCACACATGCACATATCACCGGCCCATCAGTTCATCAGTTTCCTCATTTCAGTGTACTGTTGGAGGAGCTGGATCTATATTGGTTCATTTCAATTCAGAGTGACTGTTGGATAACTTGTAGATCTGTGAGATTGGCTTGAACTATGGGTGATTCATAGGGAACAGTCGGCTGATAGCCATTACCGATTATTGGCCAATATGTTGGTATACCCCTAATGGAAATCGCTAATACTTTACTAAGACTTGTATTTGGATGCATTTCCTCTTCTCTGCTTATTTTTTGTTTGCATTTTCAGTTTTACAATGTGTGGTTGTGCTTGTCTATTGGTCTTTGTCAGTCTGTTGATTTGTGAAATTTTTGTTGATCTCAGAGTCATAGTCAAGTCAATTAAAGTGACATTCATTTGTAAAAAACTTTCACAACACACATGGTTTAAAAGTGTGGGAATGCATCATAAATGCTCCCCTGATTGCTACAGGGGTCGTCAGGATGGCGTGGCGTTGGGTGTGCCATCTACCTGACCTTGGATCGTGCTCTTGTCCTTTTGCTTTGCCTTTCAAGGACAATGCAGTGTGTTCAAGCAGCTTTCCTAGAACCTTTGAGAAGCTGGCAGGAGGCCGTGGAATAAATTCTAAGGCGCTGGTGCCTTAAAAGACAGGAACATGTGGACAATAAAATTCCAAGGCATCTTTCCCATAAGGGTGGACATATTAGGACTTTACACAAATATAGCTGGTCAGTCAGCAATGCCATCAGGGCTTTGCCATTTGTCAGCACAGGTCACAAGAGTTATTGTGTGTCACGTTGAAAACTTTGATATCAGATGGTCACTCGTCTATGAAACTTGTATTTAAAAGACTATTGTAGGAAGCTATTGATTCAGTTGGTCTTTGATTATTGGTCACATTAGCATTTATCTTTATTTAAATGCTTTTATTCAGCAGCTTCAGCAGTGGGTACACAGGCATGCTGTTCGTGCATTGATTTTGCAGCTTTCCTGTTGTTGACATTCAGTAGTGGAACACAGCTGCCCTGGCCAGGTAACTTCTCTTTTGAAAATGCATGATTTTTAGCAGGGGTAATTGATCTTGCAGACATTCAGTGGCCCTTTGGATGCTTTGTTGCTCAAGTGCTTTACTTGGGACAAATCGCAAGCAAGAGGTAAATCTTTAGACAGTGGTGTCAAGTGCTGTGGTTGAAGCATGAAGATGAAGTGTAACTAATACATGTCATAAGAATGCATCTTCAATATTTTTGGGATATTTGTCCATCTTTGAGGGACACATGGGGTTATGTGATTCAGGCATTTGTGACTGGCAGCAGATACAGACTATATTCTGCACAGTTCAGGCAAAATTTGTATTAGTAGTTAGACTTTTCATGAAATCTGAAATTTCTACACTTGGATTAGGTATACATACTCTAAATTTTTTTTGGGATGGCTGGAAACTGGAAAATGCTAACGTGTTTGAGTGCTTTTGGGAGGGCTTGTAGCCAACCAGATTGCCAGTTTCTATATTTGGTAATAACCTGATATTGTGAAAAGAAATGTAAACATTTTCAGCTAAAACGCTCTAATTTTAATGGCGAGTAATGCTCTAATCATTTACAGTACTTTTGTTTTGTGGAACAAACTGTGTTTTTTTTTAAGATTAGTTTACACAAACAAATATTGAACAGTACTGCTAGATCATTTATCATCACCGGGTCTGCCAGAGTATGTGAGCGGAGAGGAGCAGCAACAGTTTCCCCTCCACGCTCCAAGCATTCAATATTCACTCCGCTCCAGGTTCACCATTTCCCGGCTCCTCTCCTCTCTCACTGATATCAGAAACACCACTTCGTCTTCGCTCCCTGAGGAAATTTATGGCTAACGTATTTCAGTGTTATGAAATATCACAGAAGTTCTGCTCATAACATATATTAAAAGAAAAAAAAAAGAATAAAACAAAATAATAGGAGAGTTTCAAAGTGGCTTATTGGAACACTTTTTTACATGCCAAGATTTCATACATGGTTGTCGGCATTAAAAGGTATCATTGCTGCCTTTTGCAGTGCAAATTTTGTTTCTGAAGGATAAAAATAATTCAGATCGCTGCATTTCTTACAGATTTCTGCTCATTCGATAATCGTGTACTGATAAAGTCGCTCTGTAAGATTACAATTGCTTCAATGCATTATTGAGAAAGCGCCTGCGTGTGAACAAGTGTTGTACATGTTTAAATCATGCTTTCACCTGAAAATATTCAGTATCTAGAAGGAACACTTCAAACTCATGTCCATTGCTGTTGTAACAACCTTCACATTCTTTCTGATTTGAGTTATCTATTTGTATCTAAATATGTAATCTAAATATGTTTAATGAGAATTCTTGTTAAATATGCAATTATATTATGAGCTGTTGGCATGAATTGTACACGTGATGGAGTGGTAGTGGAGCACATTTTCTAAAGTGCCTAAAAGTCAAAATTAGTACATTTATTTAGTACAGTATAGTACAATTCTAATACTGAACACACTATTACATTATTAGGCTCTAGCTCCCTCCCTACCTATACAATAAATCCATGTGAATATCTGTCTGCTAAATAATTCGTTTAGTTTAGCACTGTAGTGAATTTCACTTTTGCCAACCTAGGGAGGTGAAATAGGGTAGTGATGGGTACTCATGTCACAGATGACATAATGATTCTTGGATCATGTGTCAATTAATTTGTGGTTATGAGTACATCACATAAGAAAGATTGGTGGGATCTCTAACTTGTAGAACCTCTTACTGTATTATCAACACAAGGAGGACAAGTTGTAATAAAATAAATTTTATTAACAAAAGATAGACAAGAGTAGTCAACAACTACTAAGTGAATATGTAGCACGCCCACTGTCCAGTTGGCAGTACTGCAGTAAAATCTATGTGATAGAAATAATGAGACGGTCAAAGTTGCGTTGTTGTTCAAAGCTGAGCCGCTCTAGTAATGACTTTATTACAATCATTTAATCACAATGTCTTGTAACTTCATGAATATCTCCATACAGCAATAATAATTCTTGAAGTCTTTACATGTGATCCAGCAAAATCAATAAACAGTGTTTTCTGCATAACCAAACCCTTGTCTTGGCTCTTTCTTTATGCTTTCACTTTTTATTCAGTACATCCATAAAACATATTACTGGAATCTAATTAATACTTATTCCACATAAATTGACATAACCATTAGACTGTTTCTGTAAGCTTCATATGAATTAAGCATTTGACCAATGTCCATATAAACATCAAATGTATTAAGACAAATATTGAAGTATAAATGTATTAAGTACAAATATTGAAGAAAAATATTTGAGTTTAACAAATATTTTTAACCCATACTGCATTCATACAAAACGAAATACTTAGTAATACCCCTTTTGTAAACTTAAATACAAAAAAACGTAACAGCAGTATGGGATTTCAGCGTGCTGGAACATTTTTGTTACCTTTAAAGTTAATATATAACACACCCGGACCGTTAACGGCCGTTATGATGAGCGGATACAATCTCCGCTATTAATTAACTCTTAAACCGCACTTTAGCTCACGTAACTGCTAGAAACACTTTAGTAACATATTCTCTTGACAATGTATTAACTTTTTGACAGAATTTACCCACCTATGTGATAGAAATAATGAGACGGTCAAAGTTGCGTTGTTGTTCAAAGCTGAGCCGCTCTAGTAATGACAGTCTCTTTTTTGCGGCTTTCTGTTACCATAGCAACCCTGGACCACGCAACACCATACCGTCCACTCAGGATATTTCATGTCATACAGCATTAGTTGTAACAATCATAAAGAAAATTGTCAATAGAGATGAGCAGATATTACATGCATAAAAACCTATATAATAAATTGTAAGGAATAAATATACAGATATATTTATATATATATATAAATGTTTTTCTCACATTTCAGCAAATTTTCAAGATTTGTGTGTGTGCGTGTACTATAAGTAAGTCTGTACATGTCTCTCATGTCTCTCATGTCTGTCTGTGAATATTCCAAATTTACTACCTTAACATGTATTGCCTTATGATATCCATCAATAAGTAGAGTAGGGTGATAATGCAGAATGAGACCCTATTTGATATGGAAGTACCAGTGGGGCATAAGCACATGTCATATAAACTGGTCCCTGCACCTCATGAGGAAAATATGGCAGTCTCTGAACTGGCATCACCTGTACTGCACTTATTTCAGCAGGCGGTTCATAACTGGGTTGACCCAAGGAAGAATAAGTTAGGAACCTCGGAGGATTACTTTCTCTTTTAGATCTCCTCACAATTTCACTTTCAGCACTCTCTTCCCTTTGTCTAATCAGCTTTCTGTTCCTCTCCACAGGCACTATCTCTTCCAACCCAGCAGGAGAATCATCAAGTGGCTGTGAACACAGGTAAGTATTCTCTTGGTGGTTGGCATTCAGTAGACACAGGTAAGTATTATCTTGGTGGTTAGCATTCAGTAGACACAGGTAAGTATTCTCTTGGTGGTTGGCATTCAGTGGACACGGGTAAGTATTCTCTTGGTGGTTGGCATTCAGTGGACACGGGTAAGTATTCTCTTGGTGGTTGGCATTCAGTGGACACAGGTAAGTACCTTCTTGATTTCTGGGATTCATCGGACAAAGGTAAGTATTCTTTCTGTGGTTGAGATTCAGCGGATGCAGGTAAGTATCCTTTTGTTCCTCTTTTATTTCTTACATGCTTATCAACGCTGTTTCTCAGTCCCCTACCATCTCTCCCATAATCTTCAGTTACAGGTCCTCTCCTCATTGACCCCCTTAGTAAAGGTGAGCGTAACAAGTAGTAAGTTCGTGGACCATCACTGTCATCTGAACATGAATCACTTGAACTTGCTCCCTTTGATTCGCTTGCTGGCTTCACCCGTCGTTGCTTTACCCATTGAGGTCTGTGCAACTCATCAGCTTCTGGAGGTGGCGGGTCCACAGGTAGGTCATTTACCAGATGGAGGAGGTTCCGGTGCAAGGTACGTATCATTGCTGGATCTTGGCCTCTGGCCTATTCCCCACTCATACATCAATCTCTTGGTGCCTCCCTTACCAGCTTTTCTCATTTCAGGTGTCAACTCTCTGCCACTTTCCTTCAGTTTTATCAGCTCACCAATCTCCCTCTGGGCTGTCCTCAACTCAGTGTGGTCAAGTTTCATGGCACTCACTCCATCCTGCCACCCAGCACCCTCCTGACGGGCATTAAGAGCCGCAACCCAGGCAACATCATTCTCTCTGTCTATCTGACTACCCTCCCAGGTGGCCCGGACCACCTCCTCTGTCAGTACTTCTGTACATGCAGTCACATATTTATCGATGTCCAGGGGCCAGCGAGAGAGCACATCCACATCTGCGTTTGCCTTGCCTGGTCTGTAGTGGATATCAAACTTGAAGTCCGCTAATTCTCCCACCCACCTGTGCCCAACGGCGGTGAGTTTGGCTGTACTTAAGACATGCGTCAGTGGGTTGTTGTCAGTGAATACCGTGAAGCGGGGTGCATAGAACAAGTAATCACGGAACTTCTCGCAGACCGTCCACTTAAGTGCCAAGAACTCCAGCTTCCCAGAGGGAAGTCTATATAATTTCTCAGCTGGCGTCTGTGTTCTGGAACCATAACCGATGAATCTGAGCCTGCTGTCTTGTTGCTGATATAGCACAGCTCAAAGTCCTTGCTCAGAGGTGTCTGTATGGAGCATGAATGGGAGTTCAAAATTAGGGTAAGCTAGTACTGGGGGGCTGGTTAAAGCCTCGAGAAGTCTGTCCAACACACCTTGGTGTACACTTGTCCACTCTACTCTGGCACGTGATGGTAACTGTGCTCCCCTTTTTCCAGCCTTGCCAGACTTGATCTGCTCCACAGTGGCTACTGATCCCCTAGACTAGAGGAGCTCATACAGTGGCTTAGCAATCCGTGAAAAGTCCTGGATAAAGGTGCGGTAGTAGCTGAGGAAACCTAGTAATCGTTGTAACTCACAAACTGTGTTGGGCTTCCTTTCTTTCAGGGAGAGCACTGCCTCCAAGTCGCTCGGGTCAATACTGACACCTTCAGCTGAAACCAGTCTTCCCACATATCTGACCTCTTTCTTGAAGAGTTCACACTTCGCTGGCCTCAGCTTTACTCCATGTTTCTGCAGTGCTCTAAGGACCCTCCTCAATCCTTGTACATGGTCGTTAAACGTCTCACCATAGCAGAGTATGTCATCAAGGTAAGGAATGCACAGTTCATCTCTAAGTGAGTCGAGCATCTCCTCCATACTCCTTTGAAAGGCCGCTGGTGCATTGGCAAGTCCAAAAGGTATGCGTACCCATTCATATAATCCCCAGGGGGTCGTGAATGCAGTCAGGTGTCAGGACCCTTCAGCCATAAATCCCTGATGGTAGGCTTTGTTCATCTCTAATATCCAGAGCCACCTTCAGGAGTTCTGCAAATGCACGTAAGCCCTGTTCGGTGTCCATCTTTTCCCGTATTAACTCTTCAATTACATTAAACCCCATTAATGGCCTTTCTAATGACATCTTACCTACCAGGAAAGGTACTTCTTGATTTCCCAAACTGTTGCTTTTCTCTCGCCAGAGGCCATCTTGTCGAAGATCTCGCTATTGATGGGTTCACACTTGGCTCGCACCACGCTGCACCGCTTCTCCTCAGCCAGGAAACTCCTTCACCACCGTGCCTTGGTTCTCCTGTCGCCGCTGAGCTGCCCTTCCGTGGTCCTCACACTGATAACCTGTCACTCGGCCGTTCTGTGGTTCAGTTGTATCGGATCTGCGTACCAGTAGATGGCGCTAGATCCCGGACGAGCCCCCAAAAATCTGTAGAACGCCCACTGTCCAGTTGGCAGTACTGCAGTAAAATCTATGTGATAGAAATAATGAGACGGTCAAAGTTGCGTTGTTGTTCAAAGCTGAGCCGCTCTAGTAATGACTTTATTACAATCATTTAATCACAATGTCTTGTAACTTCATGAATATCTCCATACAGCAATAATAATTCTTGAAGTCTTTACATGTGATCCAGCAAAATCAATAAACAGTGTTTTCTGCATAACCAAACCCTTGTCTTGGCTCTTTCTTTATGCTTTCACGTTTTATTCAGTACATCCATAAAACATATTACTGGAATCTAATTAATACTTATTCCACATAAATTGACATAACCATTAGACTGTTTCTGTAAGCTTCATATGAATTAAGCATTTGACCAAATGTCCATATAAACATCAAATGTATTAATCAAAGTATCATTCGTTTGAACTGAGCTAGCTCTCCGTAATACAAAAATAAACAACTACATTTGATGAGTTTAACAAATATTTTTAACCAATACTGCATTCATACAAAATGAAATAATTAGTAATACCCCTTTTGTAAACTTTAATACAAAAAAACGTATCAGTAGTATGGGATTTCAGCGTGCTGGAACATTTTTGTTACCTTTATTTTAAATACATAAAAACACATGTGACCAAACATTTAGGGTGTCACAAACAGGTACGAAGTGCATAAGATGCATAAAAAGATAAACTGTTGCTTCTCTGAAACAAATAAGGTGAAGAACCTTATTATGCATCAAACAAATACGTGTAAGTTTTGTTATCAACTGCAGTCAGCTAAATAATACCTAATGTAGATTAAAAAATCATATACTGATAATATACAACAATGCCAAGGTCTCTGGAAGAGGTTTGGAGGTGATATTTACGTTCTCTGTGGTTGAGTGAGCAGTCCGGTGGCGGCGACTTCTTCCACTGGTTGCGCTGGTGGCAGTACAGTGGGGAAAGGAGCAGGAATCCGCTTCGACAGCCTTGAAGTTGAAGCACTGTAGGATGCTGATCTCCTGGAGCACCAAGGGTCCTACGATCTGGAACACAGATGTGGCCCTGGAGTAGGTGCTGAAGGTCCTTAGCTTGGAACACGCAAGCAAAAGTACCTGAAGTGAAGGTTTGCTCGCTGGAGCTTAAAATGTCTGTGTGTCTTCTGTCTCTCCAGGCTAGAGATTCAGAACTTGGTCAGTCTGCTTTGTCTCTCTAGGATGGAGATTCAGGACGCTGCATCAGTTGTTGTCTCGCTGGACGAAGACTCTGAACGTAGATGATCTCTTTCTTTGCAGGCTGGAGGCTCAGAATGTGGTTGCATCTGTTGCTGCCTCAAAAGCTGGAGACTCGGGCTTGGTATCTGTTGTTGTCTCACCCTTGTGGGTCGCAGACTCAGAACTGGTTGTTCTGTTAGTGTCTCTTGGACGTGCTGGAGATGCAGAACAGGGTGTTTCTGCTATTGTCTCACTTTTGCAGGCCGGAGACTCAGAAAGGAGGTTGTCCTGTTTGTGCCTTTTCCTTCACAGGACAAGTGTTTCTGTTACAGTCCCTTCCCTCGTGGGTAGCAGACTCAGAACGAAGGTGATCTGTTTCTGTCTCTTACCTTACAGGACTGAGACTCAGAACTTTGTTTCTGTTGCTGCCTTCCCTGTACCAGGCCAGAGACTCAGAATGTTGTTGTTCTGTTACAGTCCTTTCCATAACGGGCGGCATACTCAGAACGAAGGCGATCTGTTGCAGTCCTTTCCCTTTCGGAACTCAGATTCAGAATGAGGAGTGTCTTTTGGAAGGGTACATTTATCCCTTTCTGATGAGGAGGAGATTGCAATTTGGCATCTCTCCATTTCTGTGCTGTGATTGGCTGGTTCCATCAGAGTGGGAGGGACACATGGTGGCCCACCCTTCTTTCCTCCTGTGGAATTTATTTGCGTAGTCCAAACACAGGGTTAGAAAAGTGTCACTAAAGTTTAACCGGTTTCTGCATTTCTCACCAAACCACAACCAGAATGCATTTGGCAATGTTACGAACACATTAGGTTAAAACATGATGGGAAAAGCATGCATGCATGCATTAATTGGTCCATTAACAGCTGAGTTTGTGTAAGATGTTGCACTACACGTTGCTGTCACCAAGAATACTTATTTCTCTGAATAAGTATAAAATGTGTGTGTTGTAGTGTGCATCAGTTTTAAGGTTTAAAAACCTAGTAATGAATGGATATGGATAGATCTTCAAGATCTCTCTTAGTTTCACCCACTGCTGCTGCATCTGGAGGTCCTAAGGAATTTTTATGGTCAGTCACAGTCCAAACCTGTGACCAAATTTTGACCAATAGGACGTTCTGTCCTTCCCAGGCTTTGTACCAAAGGTGGTCTTCTTGCGCTTTAAGAGATGTCTGGCTGTTGTCCTGGCATCTTTATCTGATGGCGTTGGACAGTTTCTCTATGTTAGTTCACCAAGATCAAATCAAAATGTAGCAAACCTCTGTCCACTACTGTGGTCAGGGAGGGGCCCACCAATAAACTGGGCCCTGGAATGTGCTGTCCACTACAGCACACTATTCTTTCTTACTGATGATAATAATGGAGTCCTTCTGATAGCCTAACAGGTGCTAAGAGTTTAATACTCAACTAGGTTAATAAAGACAAAACTACAGTAACGTATCTTCAAGGGATGTAACGATATCAAAATCTAACGACGCAATTATCATTATCTTGGCCGGCAGAGATAGTAGATTGGGGGAGTGAATTACCAGCACTCTCTCCAAATTCCGAGTATGGGTCACTGTACTCGGCAACCTGTCACGTCCTTTCCTTTCCTTTATATGAAGTCCACAATATGATATTTATTGTGATTTATTTAAAAAAAAAAAAAAAGACAAATGAAGATGAATGAAATGAAAATTCATTTTGTAAATTTTAAAGTTAATCTAATGCACTTTTAGAATTCAAAATTAAGAGCTCCAACCCATGTTTTTAACTAAGAAAACTTCCAACCCATGTTTTTAACTAAAAAAAGTCTTCAAAGGTGCAGGCTTTAAAGGAAACTCAACCCTATTTTTAGCTGTGGTATTCCGTTTGGAACGGTTTGACAGAACAGATATGAACCGATTCGTATAGTGCAGCGCTGCCAGTCAAGTCTAACGGATGTATGATTTATTATAGATTTATTACAGAATGAGAAAATTGGAAATTATCACTTTGGTACATTAGGAAAGCAAAACTATAGAATAGTAATAATAATAATATGAAAATATAATGATTAATTGCTCACGATAACAATAATATCACAATACAGCGATTATTGCAATAATTTATGTATAGACAATCCTAGACAATCCTATAATGATTCATCACCATATCTGACTATAAAACCAAAATGTCTTAAGTGCAAGTTTTCTCTCTTCATTCAAGTCCAAACAAAAGTTCTGTAAATTAAATTTAGCGTAAATTAATCATTTTATTTTTGGACCTTTGGGCTTATCAATATACAGTCATGTGAAAAAGTTAGAACAGCCTATTGAATTTCATGGTTTTCTGTATCAGGACATAATAAAAAATGATCTGGTCCCTGGCAGGTCTTAAAATTTGGAAAATAAATCCTCAGATAAAAAAGAATCACATGACATATCACACAGTGTCATTATTTATTTAAGAAAAATACACCCACGTGTGAAAGAAGGAAAAGCCATGTGTGACAAAGTTAGGACACCCTATGAGTCAATTGCCTGTAGATCCACTTTTAGCAGCAATAACTTGAAGCATTCATTTTCTGTGTGACTTTATCAGTCTCTCACATCGTTCTGGAGGAATTTGGACCACCCTTCTTTTCAACGTTGCTCCAGTTTATTGAGGTTTTTGGGCATTTGCTTATGCACAGCTCTCGCCACAGCATTTGAGTCAGGATGAGCTCTGGACTTTGACTGGGCTGTTGCAACACCTTGATTCTTTTCTTTTTAGCCATTCTGTTGAAGATTTGCTGGTGTGCTTGGGATCATTGTCCTGTTGCATGACCCAATTTTGACCCAACTTTAGATGTCGGACAGATGCCCTCGCATTTGACTCTAGAATACTTTGATATACAGAGGAGTTCATGACCAACTCAGTGACTGCGAGGTGCTCAGGTCCTGTGGCTACAAAACAAGCCCAAAGTTATCAGCCCTCCTCCAGCATGCTTGTCTTTTGGTATGAGGTGTTTGTGCTGATATGCTCTTTAGGTTTTCACCAAACTTGGCGCTGTGCATTATGGCCAAACATCTCCACTTCGGTCTCGTCTGTTTAAAGGACATTATTCTAGAAGACTTGTGTTTTGTTCAGATGTAACTTTGCAGACCTAAACTGTGCTGCAATGTTTTGTTTTTAGACAGAAGAGGCTTTCTTTTGCCAAGCCTTCCAAACATGCCATTTTTGTCTCATATTTTTCTAATGGTATTGTCATAAACTTTATCATTTAACATGTTAACTGAGGCCTGTAGAGTCTGAGGTGTAGTTCTTGGGTTGCCTGCTGTTTCTCTGAGCTTTACACGGTCTGATCTTGGGGTGAATTTTCTGGTACGTCCACTCCTGGAAGGAGAGGTGTCTGTTTTAAATGTCTTCCACTTGTGAATAAACTTCAAATTGTTTGGAAATGGCCGTATACTCTTCTCAGATTAATGGCAGCAACTATTGCTTCTTTAAGATGATTGCTGATGTCTTACCTCCTTAGCATTGTGTTAACACACACCTGAAGGCTCCAAACCAGCAAACTGCCAAAGCTTATGCTTTTATAGAGGTGCTCAGACTTGCTGATCATCAGCTACTCAAAGGTGTTTGATTAGCAGCGCTTGACTGTTATTTACCCTCTTAATTCCAATGTTAACAGTAATGGTGTCCTAACTTTGTCATTCGTGGCTTTTCATTTTGGCTTTATTTTTGTTCAGTAAATAATGACACGGTGCAATTTGTCATGTGTTGTTGTTCATCTGAGGTTTTATTTTCGAAATTTTAAGACCAGCCAACCAGTTTTTTAAAGATGTTCTGATACGGAAAACCATGGAATTCAATAGGGTGTCCTAACTTTTTCATATGACTGTACCTATGTAGCTTATGTATATATAAACCTGGTACATTTCAAAATTTACCTGGAGTGGTTTCTTAAACATTCCTCTCCTCTCATCAGAAAATTGGAGCCCCGCACATGACATACAGGGAAAAAAAATATCCTTTCACATTGCGTCTTCTGCGCACTCATTATTTCAAATTAAGACAGTCTGTAAGCGCACACATTGCACACTTCTGTACCGCGCTATGTCTCTGACAAGGTTTTGTTTCTTCGTCCATGCCATAGGTCTGCTCACACACTGCATAATGTGCACTTGTAATGTCTGAGAGAGAAGGGAGAGCATCCAGTTTTGTTCACATCAAACACCACTTTCTTACTCTCACTCATGTAGTGAGCGAAATCCACCTGCGATCCGAGCTCAGAGCTTAGGCTACTCACGGACTGAATATGCGTTCTCATCTACAGTTGCTGGAATTCTGATTATTCTTTGGTTCCGTGTGCTTCTTCATCTTCATAGAGAAGACAGTTCATGGTTGCTCAGAGCACTTTAGAATGAAAGTGAAAATGGTGCGATTTCCATGCATTTTTAGATGCTGAGAGCAGGAAAATGTATTTAGAGCGCCTTGTTGTGTTAATTCAAATATCGCTATTTGGCGCCAGATATCGATTCTCGTATTGCATGGAGAAGGGCAACAATATATCACAGGAGCTGGAAGAGATTGTAGGAGGGATGGGTGGGGTCCTTCACGATGCTGGAGGCCTTGCTGGAGCATCGTGCAAGGAAAATGTCCAGAAGGGAGGGGAGAGGGGCACCGATGATCTTTGCAGCTGTGTTCACTGTCCGCTGTAGGGTCTTGCGGTCAGCAGCACTGCAGTTCCCGTACCAGACAGTGATGCAGCTGGTCAGCACACTCTCAATGGTGCCCCTATAGAAAGTGGTGAGAATGGGTGGAGGGAGACTTGCCCTTTTCAGCCGGCGGAGAAAGTGGAGGCGCTGTTGGTCCTTCTTGTTGAGCGACGTGACATTGGTGGTCCAGGTGAGATCCTCCGTGATGTGCACCCCCAGGAATTTAGTGCTGCTGACTCTCTCCACAGTCGAGCTGTCGATGGTCTGTGGGGGGTGGTCAACAGAGTTTCTCTTGAAGTCCATCACACCTCTTTTTTCTTGCATTGAGAGACAGGTTGTTAGCGCCACACCATTTAGCCAGCTGTCCCACTTCCTTTCTGTAGTGTGTTTCATCATTGTTGCTGATGAGACCTACCACAGTCGTGTCATCAGCGAACTTGATGATGTGGTTGGAGCTGAACTTGGCAGTGCAGTCGTGGGTCAGCAGCGTGAAGAGCAGCAGGCTGAGAACACAGCCCTGTGGGGCACCTGTGCTCAGTGTGGTAATGCTCGAGGTGTTGTGGCCAACACAGACTGACTGGGGTTTGCCAGGATCCAATTACAGAGGGAGGTGTTTAGGCCCAGCAGGTTTAGTTTGTGGATGAGCTGCTGAGGGATTATTGTGTTGAATGTTGAGCTGAAGTCAATGAACAGCATTCTAACATAAGAGTCTTTCTGTTCCAGGTGAGTGAGAGCTAGGTGGAGAGTGCTGGATATTGCATCGTCTGTGGAGTGGTTTGGACGGTATGCAAACTGGAATGGGTCCAGCATGTTTGGGAGACTGGACTTGATGTGATGCAGAACTAACCTCTCAAAGCACTTCATCATGATTGGGGTCAGTGGTATGGGACGATAAGTCATTCAGACAGGACACAGGTGACTTCTTTGGAACTGGAATTATGGATGCGGTTTTGAGACACGTGGGGACGACTGCCTGGCTCAGCGATGTGTTGAAGATGTCTGTTAGGACATCCATCAGCTGTGCAGCACAGTCTCTTCCCCGCTAGAAATTTTACGTTCCCAGAACGTCCTTAGAACGTCCCCGTTGGTGTCAAGGACGTTGCCTAGTAACGTCCCCATAACGTTCTGAGACGGTCACGATGTGGAGTTCTTTAAAGGTTTGGGGGACGTTATTTGGAGGACCTTCACAGAACATTCAGGACGTTCTTGGGACGTTTAGGGGACCATATTTTATTTGGAAATATGACGTTCCCAAAACGTTGTCAGAACGTCCACGCTGGTGTCAAGGACGTTATTTAGTAACGTTCCCAGGACGTTCCGAGACGGTCATGATGTGGAGTTCTTTAAAGGTTTGGGGGATGTTATTATGAGGACATTTACAAAACATTCAGGATGTTCTTGGGACGTTTAGGGGACCATATTTTATTTGGAAACA
>NW_026127185.1:24607-28716 GCF_022985175.1 Labeo rohita | reverse complement strand
GAATAAATGCATTTAATAAACTTATTTTTAATTTTATTAATATATTTTACTTAAATGCATTTATTAACTTCCTTTTATTGTATTTTTTTACAATTGTATTAAATCTATTTATTTATTCATTTAAAATGTTCACTTCATTATTTATTATACTTAATTTCATTAAGTCTATGAAATGTATTTATTTCATTTTATAATTTATTTTACTTAGTTATTTTTAAATGCATTTATTTTATTAATAAATTTTACTTAATACAGTTAATAAATAAGTTATAAAATAAAGCACATAAAGACATGTAATAACAACTTAATGACACTAAGTATAGTAAATAATGAAGTGAACATATTAAAATGAATAAATAAATAGATTTAATAAAATTAAGTAATGGAAAAAAAATGGAATACATTAAATAGAAAATAAATGACTAAAGTAACGTTATGAAATTAGTGAATAAATGCATTTAATAAAAAAAATAGTAATTTTTATTTTAATTAATATATTTGTTCATTTCTTTTTATTCAATTTTCATAAAGCTTCATGCTGCAGTGCATGATGGGAGCCACCATAATACAAACTCATCCATGACTCCCAGCATGTGAACTGTCTTAGTATTTTTCTTATTATTTGCTTTTATTTTGCTGTTGTTTTGTTGTGACTTTAGCTTGTTTTATGTTCAGAGTTGATCTGTTTATGTGAATTTGTTGATTGTCATGATTGTTGAGATTCATACACTGATTCTTAATGTCTGTGTGTGTCTGAATCTTTCAGTGCTTCAAACATTTTTGTGTTTAAAAAGTCCTTCAGATCACTGCTGGATCTCTTGCTTTAGTATCACAGGGTTTGTGTTGTAAAACTGTATTAATAACACTTTTGATCATTGAATAGACTTTGAGTGAGATCAGTGAATTAATGATATAATCATAATTAATAGCCAAAAACCACCTGATCACCTTTGATTTGATCTTCCTTTGCAACAAATAATGTGTTTTTAAACACACAGTGTTACAAAAGACAGAGAAAACTAAGACTAAGTCAAAGGTCAAGAGTTCAACTAAAGCAAACATGGTGATTTCAAACGAAACTATCAATTTCAGTAAAACCCTCATCATCTAAACCTTTTCTAATGATCAGTAAGAACATCTGTATACAAATGAGAAAAAAAAAAAAAAAAAAAAAAAAACACTTCATGTGTTAAAACTCAAAATGAGGTTTTGACTTTCAGTCAGCAGTACAGTATCTGTTCTGACCAGCAGGTGGAACTATTTTCATCCACAGATTTCAACAAACTATTATTTATTTACAGCGGATGAGACAATAATGGGCTACAACACAATCAAACTGAAAAATGATGTCTGTGTCTGTTCTCAGTCTTTCATCTCTTACACATTTTCATAACAAAACCATATTGAATGAATAACACTACAGATAGTAGATGCACAAGATCTTACAGAAATTGTTGCATTAATCTAGCTTGCTCTTCTAAATTTGACATTCATTATTAGAATAAAATAAAATAAATAAAACAGTAAAACTATTTCAATGACAAATTCTCACTATTAATTAGTTGTTTATTAGCATATTGGCTGTTTATAAATACTTATAAATCATGTAATAATGTTAAATAATAAACTTGATAAAGTATTATGAAGTGAACATATTAAGTGAATAAATAAATAGATTTAATATAAAAAAGTCATGAAATAAATTTAATAGAAAATAAATAACTAAATAGGTAACATTATAAAATTAGTGAAAAATGCATTTAATAAAAACTTAATTTTAATTTTTGTTAATACATTTCACTTAAATGTATTTGTTCATTTTTTTTTTCTATTCTATTTTTCCATTACTTAATTTTCATTAAATCCATTTATTCATTTAATATATTCACTTCATTATTTATTATACTTAATTTCTTTAAGTTTTTTTAATTAAATGTTTATACTTCGTTTTTATAATTCATTTTACTTAGTTATTTTTAAATGTATTTATTTTATTTTTTATTAATATATTTTACTTGATACAGTTAAATAAATAAACTATGAAATGAAATAAATAAATATACTTAATGCAAACTTAATGAAATTAAGTGTAATAAATAATGAAGCAAACATACTGCATAAATCAAGTGAATAAATAGATTGAAAAAAAAATTAAATAATGAAAAAATAAATAGAATAAATGTAATATAAAATAAATAACTAAAGTAACATTATAAAATTAGTGAATGAATTAATTTAATAAAACCTCTTTATAAAATCATACGATTTTTATTAATATATTTTACTTAAATGCATTTATTCACTTTTTTCATTACTTAAATTTTATTGAATCTATTTATGCATTTAATATATTCACTTCATCATTTATTATACTTCATTTCATTAGGGTTTTCTTAAATGTATTTACTTTAATTTATAATTTATTTTACTCAGTTATTTTACTTAGTTATTTTTTAAAGTATTTATTTAAAATTGTACTAATATAACACTTAATACACTAAACAAATAAATTATAAAATGAAGTAAATAAATACATTTAATAAATACGTAATGAAATTAAGTATACTAAATAATGAAGTGAACATATTAAGTGAATAAATAAATAGATTTTAATAAAAAAGTAAGTAATGAAAAAATAGAATACATTTAATAGAGAATAAATAACTAAAGTCACATTAAATTGGTGAATAAATACATTTAATAAACTAAATTTTTATTTACATATTTCACTTTAAAATGCATTTGTTCATTTCTTTATTCTATTTATTCTAGTTTTTCATTACTTATTTTTTATTAAATCGATTTATTAATTTAATATATTCACTTCATTATATATTATACTTAATTTAAATACGTTTTTATTACATGTATTTATTTCATTTCTTAAACTATGTCTTTATCATGTCTTAAACTAGTCTGACCAACTAGCAGTTTTTTGGATTCAACTGAGACTAATCTATGTTTTATGTAACAAAATTTGTAAAAATATATAATCAGTCTTACAGATAGATAGATAAAAAATAAATAAATAAATAAATGGCTGACTAACTTAAGATTAGTCTAAACCTTTCATGCAACTGGCCCCAGGTTTAATGTGATTCAACATCAGATCATCTGAAACAATCATCAGACTTACAGTGAGTGTGATATTTTTTGTTCCCCTAAACTTAATATTATTTTATGTTACACAGGGAACTTAAGACGCTTGTAGATTCAGTGTCACATCTGAATCTCATTTTCATGTAGTAAAGTGAGTTTAGGAGAACAATGATATTCAACTCACCCTTCACAGTGAGATAAACAGCAGAGCTGAAATGTGATGATTGTGGTCTTCCATCTCTCTGTCCTTTACACCAGTACTGATCCTGATCAGATGTAATAGTGTTTACAATACTGAGAGTGTCTCCATTTACAATGTAATGATCAGACGTCTGTAACATTACTGGATTGTTTGTGTTGCCTTTATACCACTCATATCTCCAGTTACTGTGATCAGACTTTATCACACACTTCAGATTGACTGTCTCTCCAGTGAATACAGGACTGTCTGGTGTCACAGTCAGTGTAGATGTGGGTAAATCTGTGAACAGAAGAAAACAGACTCTTGAAAACTGAATATGTGACTTAATGTAGTTGATAGTGATACAGTAATGAGTAAAATGTGATACATTATGACAAAAGTTGTGATGCATTTTTTTTTTATTATTATTGATTTATTTCTTTTTTTTTTTTTTTTATTGATTTATTTCTTTCATTTTCTTTAATTTGAAGTCACCACATGGTCAGTGTTTGCTTTAGTTCGGCTCTTGACCCTTAACTTCAATAACATGACTTTTTTTATTTTTTTATTTTTCTGGCTGCTGTAATTGTGTTTATAAGCCACATTTGTTATGGTTAAAAAAAAAAAAAAAAATAAATGAGATCAGCTGATGATGGTTGATTCTAGAGTTTAATATATGTGTGATGTTATTAATCTCATGTTATTGATTATAGTAGTTTGATAATAATGTTTTTTGAATGAGTTTAAAAACACAAGTCTGTATTATTCAGACACACACAGACAACATGAATCAGTGAATGAACCTCAACAATGATGACAATCAACATAA
>NW_026127185.1:0-24107 GCF_022985175.1 Labeo rohita | reverse complement strand
TCACCTGATACAGTCAGTGTAACAGCAGCACTGATGTCTGATCTCTGTGAGTCTGATCTCTCTCCTCTACAGCTGTATTCACCACTATCAGACACAGATGTGATGGTGTAGACTCTCTCAGTGACGTGTCTGATGACTGAACCATCTTTAAACCAGCTGTATGTCCACTGAATGTTTCCTCCTCCCTGTATGTCACATGTGAGAGTGACTGTCTCTCCTCTGAACACACGCTGATCTGGCGTCACCTTCACTACAGGTTTTGGTCTCTCTGTATTAATACACATATGAGTAAATATTGACTGAAACAGCATCACAGTCTCATGATCAATGTTATGAACATATGAAAAAAAAATACTGCATTCAATTTATGATCTGGTTTGCTTATGGTTTGTATTAACTACATCAAAACTGTTAATGGCAAAAACTAAATAAAACATTGATATCCAGGCTACATGTATGTTCTTTTGTATTCATTTATCACATGCATCAATTGTACAATATTTACATAATTTAAGAGTGTAAAAAGAGTGCTGAACATGACGTGATCATGAGACAGATTGAACTGTTTGTCGTTGCATAAAGTGTTTTGTTTTACATACTAAAAAAATCAGCAGGCAGAATACAATGCTCCAAAAATAGTAAAAATAGGGCACAATGTATTGTATTAAGTTGAAGAAATTTTACAGGTGTTTATTACTGTACTTTGTATTTTACACTGGATTGCATGTGTGTCTAGGGTTAACAGAAATACTGTAAAATTACTGGATAAGTGTTTTTGGACTTTTTTTTTTTAACTGAACAAAATCACAGTCTCTTGATTAGATATGTGATCATACTTTAACCTTCTGATTCGCTGGGTATGTCCATATTTTATCCAGAACTGTTTTTAACCCAGCAGTTTTTAGGGTGTACTAATAACTGGCAAGTAAATTTTCATACTATGTTTTCATAGGAATATTGATATATAATTTATTTTCTAAATCAAAACAATCAAGTTTTTATTTTTATACACATGGACATTTATATTCAATGCCCCATTTTTCATACTTTGTTATGAAACCATATAACATGTTGAATGACAAACCATTTGAATATTAGTCAGATTTAAATGACAAAATAGCATTATTTCTATATGTGTTTAATTTGTCACTAAATTAATGTCAGTCAGTTTTCCCATTATATACAATTAATGGGGAAACTTCAAAAATTTAATTTGAAAAGTATGAATGTGCTTTTTACAGGACATCCAGAATTAAAATGAGGCATGTGAAAAATAAGCTCGATATAATGTCCTCTACAGAGGCCAAAACTCCATATCAGGAAGATATTTAACTCACCTGATTGTGATGAGTTTGGTTTTCCATCTCTCTGTCCTTTGGGTTGACCCGCATCAGACTTTTTAACTCCTCTGATAGTGAAAGTGTCTCTGTTTACAGTGTGATGCTCAGACACTTTAGTGCTGCCTTTATACCACTCATATCTCCAGTTACTGTAAGACTCAATCACACACTTCAGATTGACTGTCTCTCCAGTGAATACAGGACTGTCTGGTGTCACAGTCAGTGTAGATGTGGGTAAATCTGTAAAAAAAATACAAAACATTAAGTGAAAAACAGCACTTACAGTTATACTGTAATATTGTTTTATAAATGTGTTACAAAACTATGTTGTTTATACATTATTTTATTCATTATCTTTAACAACTTTTGTATAATTTGTTGTGTTTTTGCTTTTGTCCTGTCATTAGTTTTCTGATCTGAGTGTTTTTGAGGAGGCTCTGGCTCCGTCACGTCCTCAGACAAACACCTCTGACTCTCCATAGAAAGCAGAATGAAGCTCCTGGTGAAGGAGAGCTGAAGACCTCCAACTACAACCTCATATGAGGAGCAACTGAATCTCAATCAACTTCAACAGACTATCTGAAGACTTCATGAACTCATTTAACATCATTATCTGTAAGTCACCTCATTCTCTCTGACTTCAGTACAAAACTCATCTGTATTGAATTCTCTCACTCAAGTCATTTTAGTCATGAATATCACCTGTAACCACAGTGACTACAGTAAATATTAGTTAATAATATTGTGTAATGATTCACTCATGTCATGATTTGGTTTGATACTCGATACTGATCTCAATATATGAAGTTCTCATGATACTTTAAACAAAACAAAAATAGAGTTAAAATGTCAAGTTTTATTTTTTAATTATTACATCTCAGGCATTTGATAAAGAGTTAACAAAAATAATGTTTATTAAAATTCTAAATTTGGAGTTAGGGAGCGCGGGGAACAACCTAACACTTTTTGAATCTGTTTTGTGTTATTCTGCCCTCTGGTGTTCTTTCTGTGTACTTGCTTGTATTTCAGATGGGTGTTCCTCCAGATAATTCACCGGACGCGGCGGTTGGTTCATCTCCTCAACCAACCAGAATAAAAGGACTACCCCAAACACCTTACAGAACAATGGCACTTTTTGTGTTGCGTCTCCGCTTCTCCATTCGACCTTTGTATATTTGAGTAACTTGTCAGAGAGAAAGAGCTCATCTACTGTTTTGCCTTGCTGTTGATATAACCTAAGCCTGTTTGAATACGAGTTTGGATTCTGTTTGATTTGTTAGCCATCGATTTGTATATATATTACCCTTTGTAAATATTGTTGTAAATAGCACTTTCAACATATTAACTTTTTTAGGAGGTTTGACACATTTCTTTTGTTTGTACATGACAAGAAAAGTTATTTTTTTTTTTATTATTATTATTATTATTATTATTATTATTTTAGTTATTGCATTTAAGACTGCTATTTTACGTGCAGCGCAAAAATTTCAAGTGACGTCACTTTAGGGTACGCGCATGTATCATTGTCAAGGCTGAGCCCCTGAGTGACAGTTAACGGTTTTACCGGTGATTTCCTCAAATACGGCCTTGAGTTTTCGCTTTTGTCCGGTCCAAAAGATATTTATACTTTTATATTTGTAGACATAAAGCTACCGTAACCACTGCATGTCTGGCAATACTTACATTTTATCTAAAGTTTATCTTTTAAAACGTTTGCTGAGGCTGTCGTAAAGTTGAAACGATTAAAGGTATATAATACTGACAGATATTTAACTTAAATGTTGAATTTCCATATGGTAAAAACAAACACTGAGACGCACATGCGGCAAAAAAAGTGCATTTGGTCACTAATATCTTCATATGTATTATAAATATTCAGACCACATGGTTAAATCCAAATTGTCAGCAGTATTTACAAATCTTTTTCAAAAGATAAACGGTTGTACACATATAAAATCATACTACTACTGAATGAGTTCATTTTGTTGCTTTAGGTTAGAGGACAACGGGAAGAATTGTCATCCTAGCAAACGGACGTGCGAACATCCTATTAGGTCTGCATTTGGTCCGCTTTGTAACATTCGCTGTTCATACAAACAAACATAAAAACTCCTCCAGCTGAACTTGTAATAATAATAATAATAAAAAAAAAAAAAAAAATCGTAGAAGAAATTGTGTCTTTCCAGTGAGTCTGAGTCTGCAGTACCAAAATTCTACTGCGATATATCAGCATGCATTCTGGCAAAAATGATTATTATTTTGATCTGTTCATTTTTAATTTTCGTATTCACATCGGGAAATTCCTGTGCTGTTTTCTCATTCGCGCAGATAAACTCTAGTCAGTTGATTCAGTTTTATAGAATATTATGTCATTATGTGAAAATGAAGTCAAGGTTTAAAACCATTGCTGATTTTTGTTTATTTATATTTTTTTTAGGTTTCGAACATACGGGTGGAATCAGACCTGGATAACACCCAACATCTGGAACACACCGGTCGACAGACAGACACCATTTTCACACAAACCAAGTTTACACATCCTTGTCTAAGTGTTCTTTAACGTATTGATTTTCATTCATAGTATTTTAACATTAAAAAAAATTCAAACTCTTATGACAAAATATTTAAATATCTACATTTTTTTATTATTATTATAAAACAACCACATAATCTTAGACGTAAGTGCACTTTTCAAAATTAGTGTTAAAACAGTTGCTCAACAGGGATAGCTAGTATGTTTGATTAGCATAGCGTCAAACATGACAATTTACTTGTTTATTTTATTTTTTTTACTCTTACTTGAGTCATATTATTTTTCAGTACTTAAGTAGCAATACTTTTACTTCAGTATTTTTTTTTTATTCTTTCCACAACTGAATGTGATCATCAACACTAAACCGCATATAAATGAAAACTAATGTTAATGAGTGAAATGTTGATTCAGGAAGTGGTAAAGGACTGTACAGTTTTCGTAGTGTTGATGGAAGTCATCTACTGCATCTGTGTTTTGATAATAGTACTGAACATGACCCAATTGTAGTATTTAATAAAAACGTGATGTGTGACCGCGACGGTCTGTTTTATATTTTGGTGTACTGCATGTTCAAATATTCAGACAACAAAATATTCAGGGGGCCATTAAATGTTAGTGAAAATCACCAAAAATGCTGCTGGTGGCTGGCCATTAAAAAAAAAAATGCTGGTGAAGAAAGAGTGAAAAGCTAATAATGAATTAAAACATGAAAATACAAAAAGAAAATAAATCATTTTAAAAATAAAACTGAATGGCTGACGAACAATTAAAACATTAACAACGAATCAGAATGTATCCTGCTTTAAAGAGCAAATCATTTGAAGTGGCAGATGATTAAACTACAGTGCTTGCACGTTCATATTAAACCAAACATAATTATTCATTGGTGTGGACACTAACACATATATATATATATATATATATACAGTGGGTACGGAAAGTATTCAGACCCCCTTAAATTTTTCACTCTTTGTTATATTGCAGCCATTTGCTAAAATCATTTAAGCTCTTTTTTTTTCCTCATTAATGTACACTCAGCAGCCCATATTGACAGAAAAACACAGTAATGTTGACATTTTTGCAGATTTATCTCAAGAAAAGCTGAAATATCACATGGTCCTACAGGTTTTGACCCTCTCTGTATTAATAAACATATGATTTAACTCATGTGCTGTCCATTTCTTCAAATCATCCTTTGAGATGGTTCTACACCTTAATTTAAGTCCAGCTGTGTTTGATTATACTGATTGGACTTGATTAGGAAAGCCACACAAGTGTTTATATAAAACCTTACAGCTCACAGTGCATGTCAGAGCAAATGAGAATCATGAGGTCAAAGGAACTGCCTGAAGAGCTCAGAGACAGAACTGTAAAACAGGCACATATCTGGCCAAGGTTACAAAAAAAAAAATTTCTGAATTGCACTTACAGGTTCCTAAGAGCACAGTGGCCTCCATAATCCTTAAATGGAAGACGTTTTGGACGACTCAGAACCCTTCCTAAAGCTGGCCGTACAATATACTGAGCTGAATCTGGGAAGAAGAGCCTTGGTGAGAGAGGTAAAGAAGAACCCAAAGATTTCAGGCTGACTGAATGCAGCAAAAATGTGACAGTAGAATGAGTTTAGATGGAATGAAAGTTGTAGAAAGTCAACCATCACTGCAGCCCTTCACCAGTCAGGGCTTTATGGCAGAGATTTTGACGAAAGCCTTTCCTCAGTGCAAGACACATGAAAGCCAGTGGAGTTTGCTGAAAAAACACCTGAAGGACTCAAGATGGTGAGAAATAAGTTTCTCTGGTCTGATGAGACCAAGATAGAACTTTTTGGCCTTAATACCACTCATATCTCCAGTTACTGTGTGGAGAAAACCAGGCACTGCTCATCACCTGTCCAATACAGTCCCAACAGTGAAGCATGGTGGTGGCAGCATCATGCTGTGGGGGTGTTTTAAAGCTGCAGGGACAAAAAAGTGGTTGCAATCGAGGGAAACATGAATGCGGCCAAGTACAGTTATATCCTAATGAAAACCTTCTCCATATGTGCTACAAACCTCAGACTATACAGTATTTTATTCCAACAAGACTTGACCCAAAAGCACACAGCTAAAATAATGAAGGTTTGGCTTCACAACAACTCCATTATTAATTTTCTGATCTGAATGGCCCAGCCAGAGGCTCTGACTTAAACCCAATTGAGCATCTCTGACAGAGACCTAAAATGGCTGTCCACCAACGTTGACCATCCAACCTGACAGAACTGGAGAGGATCTGCAAGGAGGAATGGCAGATTTTCCCCAAATCCAGGTGTGAAAAACTTGTTGCATCTTTAAAAAGACTCATGGGTGTATTAGATGAAAAGGGTGCTTCTACTAAATACTGAGCAAAGTGGTCTGAATACTTAGGACCATGTGATATTTCAGAAAACTTTTTTAATAAATCTGCAAAAATGTCAACAATTCTGTGTTTTTCTGTCAATATACAGTTGCTGTAGTGCTGATTAAAAAAAAAAAAAAAAAAAACTACTTAAATGATTTTGCAAATGGCTGAATATAACAAGTTGTAGTAAAAATAAAAACTGAACACTTTTTTTTTTTTTTTTTAATAATAGAAAGGTCTGTTCTATATTTATAATATGCATGTTTAGCATTTAAAGAGCAATGCATTTAAAGCATTTAATTATACATTATTGTGGACATTATTTTTTTTTTTTTTTTGTTATTTCCTTGTTGTGAACATGTCTTAAAAAGTGAATTATTTTATTCTTATACAGATGTGAGATGTGGATGATACAGAAGAGTAGAAAAAAAGTGTTAAGCCACAAAAAATGATTAAATGAGTATTAAACAGATGTGAATATGAACACTCACCTGATACAGTCAGTGTAACAGCAGCACTGATGTCTGATCTCTGTGAGTCTGATCTCTCTCCTCTACAGCTGTATTCACCACTATCAGACACAGATGTGATGGTGTAGACTCTCTCAGTGACGTGTCTGATGACTGAACCATCTTTAAACCAGCTGTATGTCCACTGAATGTTTCCTCCTCCCTGTATGTCACATGTGAGAGTGACTGTCTCTCCTCTGAACACACGCTGATCTGGCGTCACCTTCACTACAGGTTTTGGTCTCACTGTATTAATACACATATGAGCAGGTATTGACTGAAACGGTTATAAACTCAAAACCTTCTTATGAGAAAAACACTGCATTAAATTAAAGACCTGGTTTGCTTTTAGTTTGTATTAATTAGTTTAAACAAAACAAAAATAGAGTTAAAATGTCAAGTTTTATTTGAAATTATTACATCTCAGGCATTTGATAAAGAGTTAACAAAATAATTCAATTTTTATAATTACTTAAAATATTAAAATTCTAAATCTGGTGTTACATCAGGAATGGACTTGAATAGTCTTTGGTTTGGTTCTTCTCCCTCATGCAGAGGAAAACAATGACACCAGAAAAGAAACGTTCATGATTCTGCTTATAAAAATACAGTTTAATATTAGAAACAAATGCTTTCATTTTGAGTGACTACATACATATCAGATGTTTTAAATATTGTATGTTATTAAATCATATATTTTATTTAATTTATTAATAATACATTAATAAACATGGAAGCTCAAACGTAAGTTCATTGTGTTCATTATATTTAATGCACCATTTTTGATGCTAAATTAAATCTTGTGTTTTCCTGTTTTGTGTTTAAGGACTTTTATGTTGAAGTGTTTTTCTGTCCCCATTGTTTCTGTGTTCACTTCCTGTGTTTAGTTTTGGTTTTCCTTTTTGCATTGCTTTCCTTGTTTGTTTCCATAGTTACAGTCATCTGTTACCATGGCTACTCATTGCCTACACCTGTCCCTTCTTATCTTTATAATCTCCAGTGTTTCTTTTGTTTATTGTCTGGTTCTACATGGATGTATTGTGTGTGTTTATTTCAGTTCTTGTATTTGGTTTATCTTGTTCACTGATTAATTTACTTTTGTTGTCTTGTTTACATAAGTTTTAAACTGCACTTAGATCCAACTTTCTGTTTTACTGAGACAGACACGTCACAGAACATCACACACTCATTTATCCTGCAGTCACATTAATTCAGCTGAATCAACAACCTGTTACAATCCACACTGATCTGTGATGATCCTCGAGGATCAATGAGTGAGTTCCTACATTATGACACTCTCACACCCTTTGTGTAACACTGATGTTAAAGAGGAGAGATGTGGAGAAGAGAGTGATGGTCTCTCCTCCGTCTGATTCACTACAGGGGCCAGTTGCATAAATTTAGCCTCTATCTTAAGACAGAGTCTTAAACTAGTCTGACCAACTAACAGGTTTTTGGATTCAACTGAGACTAATCTATGTTTTATGTAACAAAATTTGTAAAAATATATAAAAGATATATATTAAAGATTTAGGAGGACAATGATATTCAACTCACCCTTCACAGTGAGATCAACAGCAGAGCTGAAATGTGATGATTGTGGTCTTCCATCTCTCTGTCCTTTACACCAGTACTGATCCTGATCAGACTCATTCACTACTCTGATACTGAGAGTGTCTCTGTTTACAGTGTAATGATCAGACGTCTGTAACATTACTCTGTTGTTTGTGCTGCCTTTATACCACTCATATCTCCAGTTACTGTGATCAGACTTTATCACACACTTCAGATTGACTGTCTCTCCAGTGAATACAGGACTGTCTGGTGTCACAGTCAGTGTAGATGTGGGTAAATCTGTGAACAGAAGAAAACAGACTCTTGAAAACTGAATATGTGACTTAATGTAGTTGATAGTGATACAGTAATGAGTAAAATGTGATACATTATGACAAAAGTTGTGATGATTATTTTTATTAGTAGTAGTAGTATTAGTATTGTTATTTTCCCCTTTTAATTGGTTTATTTTGTTTGTGAAATTAACTGGATTTTGTAATGAGAAAGTTATTAAAAGTTATTAAACATTATTGAACAGTTCCTGTTCTGGCCGTGGAACTGTTTTCAGTCAGAGGTTTCAATTTTTAAAACATTTATTAAACATGTCGACATACTGTATAAGCTTAGAATGTTTTTTTCTTTCTGTATATGTATGTGTATTATCTACTATATCAACTAACTTCACAACTTTCACTGATCAACTTTCTCTGTCAACTCAGAGTTTATGGAGCGTGTGCACATGAAAATGTGACATCATTAGTGAACAGCCAATCACATGCCTTGAAACTGATTCACTTCTCATGAGAGCCAATCACTGCCAAAGATTGAAAGACTGAAAAAATATGAAGAATTTAGACACATTTACACAGAAAGATGAAAAGAGCTGTCCATGAAAGAGAACAACTTAAAGAAAACACATCAGTGAAAGTATCAACAAAGTCAGATCAGATTGGTTTGGTTTTGTCAACTCAAGTCTAATCCTGTAATCCTGAGTTTGTTGAACCACCATCATGATACAAACCACAAACATGTGTTTCACAAAAGCATCATTAGAAAACAGATACAAGTTCCATTAAACTCTATTGGTAAAGACAGAAACTGTGATCATAGATGCTTTTGGGAAACAAACCTCAGTTAGACTTTATTTCAGTAAAGTTCTTATTGAGAATGAACAGAGGTTTAGATGTTGATATTGTGTAGAAAATGTTTAATTTAAAGTCACCACATGGTCAGTGTTTGCTTTAGTTCGGCTCTTGACCCTTAACTTCTTTAACATGACATTTTTATTTTTATTTTTCTGGCTGCTGTAATTGTGTTTAGAAGCCACATTTGTTATGGTTAAAAAAGCCAAAATAAATGAGATCAGCTGATGATGGTTGATTCTAGAGTTTAATATATGTGTGATGTTATTAATCTCATGTTATTGATTATAGTAGTTTGATAATAATGTTTTTGAATGAGTTTAAAAACACAAGTCTGTATTATTCAGACACACACAGACAACATGAATCAGTGAATGAACCTCAACAATGATGACAATCAACATAAAGCTTCATGCTGCAGTGCATGATGGGAACCACCATAATACAAACTCATCCATGACTCCCAGCATGCACTGCTGTTGAACTGTCTTAGTATTTTTCTTATTAGTTGCTTTTATTTTGCTGTTGTTTTGTTGTGACTTTAGCTTGTTTTATGTTCAGAGTTGATCTGTTTATGTGAATTTGTTGATTGTCATGATTGTTGAGATTCATACACTGATTCTTAATGTCTGTGTGTGTCTGAATCTTTCAGTGCTTTCAAACATTTTTTTGTGTTAAAAAGTCCTTCAGATCACTGCTGGATCTCTTGCTTTAGTATCACAGGGTTTGTGTTGTAAAACTGTATTAATAACACTTTTGATCATTGAATAGACTTTGAGTGAGATCTGTGAATTAATGATATAATCATAATTAATAGACAAAAACCACCTGATCACCTTTGATTTGATCTTCCTTTGCAACAAATAATGTGTTTTTAAACACACAGTGTCACAAAAGACAGAGAAAACTAAGACTAAGTCAAAGGTCAAGAGTTCAACTAAAGCAAACATGGTGATTTCAAATGAAACTATCAATTTTAGTAAAACTAAACCTTTTCTAATTATCAGTAAGAACATCTGTATGAAATGAGCAAAAAAAACACTTCATGTGTTAAAACTCAAAATGAGGTTTTCACTTTCAGTCAGCAGTACAGTATCTGTTCTGACCAGCAGGTGGAACTATTTTCATCCACAGATTTCAACAAACTATTATTTATTTATAGCGGATGAGACAATAATGGGCTACAACACAATCAAACTGAAAAATGATGTCTGTGTCTGTTCTCAGTCTTTCATCTCTTACACATTTTCATAACAAAACCATATTGAATGAATAACACTACAGATAGTAGATGCACAAGATCTTACAGACACACAGTCATTAATTACAGTGACAATTGTTGCATTAATCTAGCTTGCTCTTCTAAATTTAACATTATTAAATTAAAATAAAATAAAATAATAAAACTTTATTTAAAGCACCAATTCTCACTATTAATTAGTTGCTTATTAGCATATTGGCTGTTTATAAGTACTTATAAAGCACGTAATAATGCTAAATAATAAAAAAAAAAAAAAAAAAGTATTATGAAATGAACATATTAGGTGAATAAATAAATAAATAAATAATAAAAAAAAGTAATTAAAAAAATAATAGAATGCATTTAATAGTGAATCAATAATAACATTACAAAACCAGTGAATAAAATTTAAAAATATTTTATTTGATACAGTTAACAAATAAACTATAAAAGTAAATAATACATTTAATGCAAACTTAATGAAATTAAGTATAATAAATAATGAAGCGAACATACTGCATTGTAATAAATCATAAATGAATAAATAAATTAATTTATAAATAAAAATACAAATAAATAATGAAAAAAAATAGAATAAATGTAAAAGAAAATATAAAATAACTACAGTAACATTATAAAATTAGTGAATAAATGCATTTAATAAAAAAAACTATTTTTTTCATTACTTAAATTTTATTAAATCTATTTATGCATTTAATATATTCACTTTATGCATTTTTTTTTATTATTAATTTCATCTTAAATGTATTTACTTCAATTTTAATTTAATTTGTATTTAATTCAATTTATAATTTTTTTTTACTATTAATATTTTTTTTAATTTTTTTAAAATGAAGTAATTTATTTTAAAATGTATTAATATAATTTACTTGATACAGTTAACAAATAAATTATAAAATGAAGTAAATAAATACATTTAATAGAAAATAAATAACTAAAGTAACATTAATAAATTAGTGAATAAATACATTTAATAAACTTAATTAATAATATTTTTTATTCTATTTTTCTATTTTATTTTTTTATTCCATTTTTTATTTAATATATTCATTTTTTTATTTATACTTAATTTATTACATGTATTTTTATAACTGATTTTACTTAGCTATTTTTTAATGTATTTAAATTTCAAGTACATTTCAAAATCAAATCCATTTAATAAAAACTTAATAAAATTAAGTATAATAAATAATGAAGTCATATTAAGATCATATTAAGTGAATAAATAAATAGATGTAATAAAATTAAGTAATGAAAAATAAATAAATTGAATATTTTGAAGAGAAAAAAATAAATAAGTAACATTAAAAAATAGTGAATAAAAATTTAATAACATTTAATAGCATTTAATAAACTTAATTTTAATTTTATTAATATATTTTATATGCATTAATGCATTAAATTAAATGCATTAATTCACTTTTTTTATTCTATTTTTTTTATTACTCAGTTTTATTAAATATATTTATTTTATTTATTTTAAATGTCCACTTCATTGTTTATTATGCTTAATTTCATTGTCTTTATTAAATGTATTTACTTAATTTTATAATTTATTTTACTTAGTTATTTTTTTAAATGCATTTACTTTAATTCTTATTATTAAATGTTACTTAATACAGTTAATAAAATTATAAAATGTAAATAAAAGTAAATAAATACATGTAATAACTTAAATGAATTAAGTATAATAAATAATGAAGCTAACATATAAAGTGAATAAATAAATATATTTAATAAAATTAAGTAATGGGGGGAAAAAATAGAATACATTAAATATAAAATAAATTACTAAAGTAATATGGAGGGCCAAATTATTCAAAATTAAATAACTAAATAAATGCTGAAATATATAAATAAATCGTGCATGCACGCCAGTAGGTGTCACGTCAGGATCAAAGTTTACAATAACGGATGTGAATGCAGTATTCGTAATGACCCATGATAGATTAATTCCTTGTGTTTCCGCGACATCCGGTGACATTCCGCGACACTGACACAATCCATCGACACAGTCACACAAACAAATACATACAAATCAATTCCGCGATGTAATTAATCCTACATTTGATAGAAACGCGTCATCAATGAAATATCATTCTGCAGTTAAGTGCATGTGTGAACATGTTCAGTAAGACTGTCAGTGTCACATGTCACTCTCTGCTGATACATGTCAGTGAAAACCGGAAGTGTCCGCGGTTGTACCACTGAGCATAGTGACGTGTACCAGTGGCTTCCGTGCGTCAGATGTCATGTCACTTCATCTGCAAGAGTCAACGACAGATCTTTTACTGTACCATCCTCGATCAGCTATAGCTCGTGATGCGAAAAACATGAAAAAGGCGCCTGAACTAGAAAGACCAAACTAATCGAGCTGGAAAGGTGACGCCCACTATTGCTGAGTGACGTGCCGACAAACACAAACCTCAAAATGAAATGTGGAGGCAATAAATAAATGCAGAAATAAAAGCATAAATAAATAAATAATAAATAATTAATTAAATAAATAAATATGTAAATAAATAAATGCATAAATAAATATTTAAATAAATAATTAATTAAATAAATAAGTAAATAAATAAATAAATAAATAAATGTAATTAAATAAATATTTATACATTTATTTTTGCTTTTAAAAATTAAATTATGCATTTAACGATTTATTTATATATTTCAACATTTATTTAATTATTTAATTAGTATTGGCCCTCCTTACGAGAAAGTAAATAAATAAGTAAATAAATAAAATAATTTTAAAATAAAATAAATAACTAAATTAACATTATAAAATGAATTTAATGAGAACTTAATTTCAATGTTTATTAATATATTTTACTTGCATTTGCTAAATGCATTTGTTCATATTTGAAATCAATGTCTGACTAAACTTTTACTGCACTAAATACACTTTACTTCAGTACACTTAGTGCACTTCCATAATGTACTTAAAGTGCTCTGTTTCCACACACTAACTTTGTACTTAATATACTAAAAAATATTCTTTAGTACTTCTTAAGATAATCTTAAGAACATCCATGTGTACTCAACTGCACTTATTTTGGGACACCATGAATTTGAACTAAAATGTGCTTTTAACATACTTTCAAAAAAAAAAAAAAAAAAAAAAAAACAGATAAAATAATTAATTTTAAATGTACTGTAATAATGTTAATATTCCCTTTATATGATATACTTAACTACATGTTTATGGTGTATTTTAAATAGAACAATCAAGTATTACCATGTCATTATTAACACTTTCTTTCACATTAAAAAAAGAAAAAAAAAAAAAAAAAAAAAGTGAATTTTGGTACACAATCTGAACACATTCTGAATGTTAGAAATAATACATTTGATTTAAATGACTGTAAATAAATGTAAATGTAAACACCCATAGACTGAAAGGATAATTACACTGTTACCACATAGATACAACAATGCAGCACAGATATGATATGTAATGTACAAACAAACAAAACAGTGTCTCTTTATAGTCTTTATCTGACTATAATTTGATTTCAATTTAATTATTAGTGCTAAACTCTAAAAAAAAAAATGCAACTGCATATTTTCCAGTTTACAAAACATCTTAAAAAAAAAAAAAAAAAAAAAAAAAAAAAAAAAAAAAATTGTCAGACCAACAGATTTACCCCAAATATTTTCCCAACTAGACAAACGCAGTCGTCTGAACATTAGAGCATGAATAAATTTTGCTGTTACTGTTACAGGATTATTATTATTATTATTATTATTATTATTATTATTATTATTATTATTATTATTATTATTATTTTATTTTGTTTTATTTTTATTTATTTATTTATTTATTTTTGCTGACTTCATTTTAACTTTTTTGTTGTTGTTGTTGTTGTTTTGTCATTATTGTTGGTTATTTGTTTGTATTGTGATGTAAAGAGCTCATATTTTACCAACTGGTGATTGTGATCATTTTTAAGTTTTCTCAACTTTTTTTTTTCCAGTGTAATTAGTGTTAGTCACATTTGTTCAACAAAGAAAATCAAATGTACTGCAGTATTACACAGTACCTTCAGTGAATCCAGACTGGATGAAGGACATCAGCACTACAAGCAGAAGAAACACAGATATGAAACATTTCCATTCATTCAACAATGCAAATCACACACTGAAATGACTAAAGTAAATGTAATGTACACTTTATGTATAAAAGACTTACACATGCAAACACATTACAAGTAAATATTAAAGTTAATGTGGTTAATGTTTCACACCACTGATTCTTCACTGGAACAAAACAGTAAAATAAAAATAGTCAATTTTGACTTTATTAGGACATTAAAGTGAACCAAAAAGGAAACTAGCTGTGAATGACCTCAGTGCTTTTGATGTTTGCAATGTAAATGCAACCAAGTTAAAACAAGTGACTTTTAAGAAACGTGGCACAAGCACAGTTTACACTCAAAACATTTCACAAAATTAAGTTATGAAACAAATATGTTGAAAAGCAAAGACACTTTTCTGATTGTCAATCATTAGTGGAACATGTTTATATGTTAATGTGATGAACTACAGCTGTGCTTTTTCTGCAAATAACGTGAGAACAGACTTCACACATGCACTAAAAATGACACTGAGACAAACTGGATAAAAGTAATTGAAAAAGTGTCTCAGAAAACAGAAGTTAGTTCCGAGAAAAGCTTGAGCATCATTTGTTGGCAGACGTCACTTATATTTAGTGTTGGGAAGGTTACTTTGGAAATGTAATAGGTTACAGATTACAAGTTACTCTATTTAAAATGTAATAAGTAGTGTAACTTTTCAATTAATTTATTAAAGTAATATAACTTATTACTTTTGATTACTTTTCTAAATTTCTAATATTTTCAACTGTTAATCGTTTTAAAACATTAAACCAGGCAGAGTTAAACTTACAGTTGCACTCAACACTGATTACTGTCAGACTTTATCACTTTAATCTTATAATTAAGATTATAATAAGTAAGTGATAATATGCATCTTTATTTTGCAGTAACAACTGGCTGGATGTACATTATCCCACTTATTACACAGCTGCTTGCAAAAGTAAATAACTGGACACAAAACACTGATCTGAGTTGAAATATTTGAACACAAAACTTCCATGAAGAAATCAGTTGCTAGCAAGTGGCAGGTTGAGAGAATTAAGAAATTGTACACATAATATTGAATTGAGATTTAATACTTTATTAGCTAAAAAAACGCAAAGCTTCCACCAAGAAAAACCATCATGCATATAGCGCCGGCTTATGACTGACCAATCAGAATCAAGCATTCCACAGAGCTGTGTAATAATTTAATTTAAAGCACAGCCACACAAATTCAGACTTAACACCTCTTATTTACTTCATACTGTAAACTAATACTTATTTACTATCATACTGAGATCAAATATAGATTTGAAATCATAACAAGAAATAGTTTAATAGCTGTGATACTGGTTTTGAAATCAAATGTTTGCATAATTATGACAGGAAACACTGGCATCTAACAATGCCATGGAAAAAAAAACAAAAAACAAATAATCTTAAAAAATGAAGTATATGCATAAACCCAAATAGGAAATAAATCAGTTATAAGCAGTTATAAGCATGTGTTATAAGCATGAATAAGCATGTGTCCTATTCTGTGTCCTGAACTCCTGAAACACTGGTGTCTCATTTTAGAGCAGTCAATGCAATTTTGGAAAGAAGTCAATTAAATCTGTATGTGGGTGTGTGTGTGGAAAAAAAAAAAAAAAAAAAAAAAAAAAAAGTAACCCCCTTTGTAATCATTAACATTTTCAAATGTAACTGTAATTTAATTACTCATTTTTTCTTAGTAACTGTAACTGATTATTTTGTAATTAAATTACGTAATTCCGTTACATGTAACTAGTTACTCCCCAACACTGCTTATATTTGATATATTGTGATTAATGCAATGATATTTAGACATTGGTAAGTGTGATTTAAGCATCAAACTATTTTTAAAATGTTTTTAACATTCATGCATTCATGCATTCATTCATTCATTTATTTATATATTTATTTATTTATTGGGCCACTTTGTGGACGATTCATTTTCGAGGGGTGAAGACAATGAAAAGTGATGTTTGGTCAGTGTTCTCAAACTCTCTGAGTCTCTAATGGAGAGTCTATTTAAATATACAATATCATACAACACCAAACTTACATTAACATAAATATGTCTACCTAAAATAAGAAGAACTAGCAAAAGCACATGTCCACAGGGCCTCCATCTTTCACAAGCAGCACAGATAAAGACATGTTCTCTGAAACTCTGTATCTGATCCACACGTAACATATCATCACATTGAACCAATAAACAATACAATAAACACTGAAACCCTCCTACACACAGCACATCATTTATCTTCAGCTGAATACTGTATTAAAAACAGAATATCAAAACAGAAGATAGTGTAGAATATAATGAAATACTCACAGAGTATGAGAGGCAGTGCACTGGACCCCATACTGACACATTAATAGACTGTTTTAACAGTGCTGTGTGCACTAAATCAGACACTTCCTGAGTTTCACAGTTTAAGAGGAGATGAGGGAGGAGACAAAAGCCGACATAGAAATACATGAAGAAACAGGAAGAAAAAGACATCCATTAAAGATATTTAGTCTTTTCGTGCATGCAAGTTACTAAAAAAGACTGAATGTCTGCAGTAGTTGTTCTCACACTGCATTATTTTCTTCATTCATTCTACCAGAGCCGCACACATTACAAACAGACCAGTTATAAAGTAAAACCATGAGGTGAATCTTAATGTAGGCCTACTTATGTAATTCCTGCTCTTATTTGAGTTATTAACTAAACTGCAACTAAACTGCTTTTACACAATGATTGATATAAAGAACAAGTAATACATTGTCTCTGTCAGTAAATTCTGGCAATATCTGCACAATCACTTTGTTGTCACAGAAGTATTATTGCATCACCATATTTCACATGTAAGACAATAACCCAAAATCAAAACTCAGTGTGATTTACAGAAATATATGATGAAGAAAATAACAAACAAACAGACAAAAAGAAATTGAGTTTAAGATAATTCACTTTTTTGGTACATTCATACAATCAGAGACGAAATATAAACACCAACACATGTATAAATTATTTTTTTAAATTAGATATTGTCACACACAAGTGACATATACATTCTATAAAACGATTTTGATTCAGATTGGATGGAGTGAAGATTCACCACAACAACATTTAAAATGTTTATTTCTACTGTAAAAGGTTACATGACAGCACTTACTTCTTAGACCAGGAGACTCGGGTGTATCTTCAGCAGGATTCTTTATTGAGAATGTGCTGTTTGATGCTGCAGTCATTTATTTAGAGAGCAGTGCTTACAGGTCAAGACAAAGCAACCTTAAAGTATGCAAAGGATGTTATTCTGAGCCTGACCAGTTTTACATGCCCCAATCCAAACAACATATGTGTACCATGCAGATACTTCATAGAGATAAAAAGAAGTCCACACCATAAGTAGTTCTGGTCATAAACACTTGCCACAACTTCCAAGATTGGAGCAGGGCCACCAAAAATCATCAAAAGGTGATCATCTCAGATACTGCACTTGTTTAACTATCAATATGGAGAACAAGAACTGGCAGAAGCCTCTCTCTACACATTTTGTTTCACCAGTTGGTACTATTGTTGCTTTACTGTCAAATAAAATATAAGAAAACAGAGACTCTAAAATTTGACATTATACAGGGTTTCTGAGAAGTGGAAGTAAATGAAAATGACATGCACATGTTGCTGTGAATCTTTTGCTCTTGTGGTCGTATTTTGAGGTTTATGAATCTAAAGAAGCAGAATAAGAATAACTATCTCCCACACTCTTGTTAAAACCAGAGAGCAGAATCAGAGCAGAAGTCAAACCACGACCGTTAGCTCAACTTATTTATTAGGCCTCTTAACACTTCTGTCATTTTCTCACTACAAACAAATAATTCCATTACAATTTACGTCTACAACCAAACCACATCACTGAGAGAAGTGTCTGCAGAACTTGCTTCAACTGTGAACTTTGATGCTATGATTATATTAGGGATGTTTCTGTTTTTATGATTATTAAATCTCTGCAAACATAAACAAATTATAATAAAGTATGCATCTTTTACTCTTAGATTTACTTCTGAGAATTTTGTCTTGTATTGATTATCTCTGAATTGACATAATATTTACCTGACTGATAATACCACTGTAAAAAATTTCCCGTAGATTTTACAGCATTATACTGGCAGCAGGGTTGCCAGCCCGTTACTGTAATTTTTACTACAGCAGCGCTGCTGTAATTTAAATTTACAGCATTATCCTGTATTTCCGATTACAGCAAATAACTGTACTTTTTACATTGCTGTTTTTTTTGTTTTTTTTTTTAACAGTAAACTACTTTATTTTTGTGTATTCTATATATGCAGTATATATTTTCCAGATTGCTGAATATTAATGACTGGCAATTTAAACAATTCATTAACTGCATAAGCTTTAAACAATATTTAACTGCATAAAGTGTTGTATAGTTTGAAACTTGTGCACCTAATATTTAAAAAAATAAAAATAATTTGACACATCTTAATCTTGAAAAACAGATCAAATTTTATTTAAATTTGCATGAAAGAAATTTGCATAAAAGAAATGTCATATAACAGTGCATTTAGTATTATTTTGAATTTCAAAATAAATATTTACTTGAAAAACATATTACCCTTAACTTTAAGTTTAACCAACATTGAGCCAAAGTTTTACCAACATCAAGGTAACCCACATGGTCATAATTAAATAGTTCCAAATACCACAATGGCAGTGATGAGTTTTCACAACCTGGCAAAACAACAAGGTCACAAGTGAGTCCAGCAAAACTTCTGATCAAAAAAAGAGAACAGTTCAGCTCCAGACGCTGTCCCATCCCAGGATGCAAAGAGTGGCTAAAAATATTGAAAAAGAACAAAGAGGAAAATACATTAAGCCTCGTTCAGACTGTCAGCCCATATCCGATTTGTATGCAAATCCGATTGAAATCCGATCATATTTAGGTAGTCTGAACAGCAACAAACTACATGAAATCTGATTTGGTCAAATCCGTTTCGAGCTACATTCGTATGTGGTTTGGAATCCTATTCAAATCGGATTTATGCTTTTTCACGTTTTCATGCCACGTAAAACGTAAACACGTCAGACGTTTTTGTGGAAAACATAACAAACGTCTTTGCAGAAACAAGCTTGTGTTGTTGCGAACTGCAAATCAAGTGGGAAAAGACAATATACAGCTAGTATACGCACCTCTTTGAGTTTTGAAACCAGCGGAGACAGCAGCACAGAATAAAGTCGCACATTCCAGCTTCCTGCGTTTCTGCCGCTGCTTTAGAAGACGAAATATAATCAAACGAGACGGCAACGTTGTCATATCACAAGACAGCATCTATATTGCAAACTGTAATGCTGTTATTGTTGATTTTAGCGTTGGCATAACAACGCAACGGCATTGCCATGGAAACCAACGCACATTCCGTAAAACGAAAGAGCGCTTATGGACACACAAATCGGATTTGAACAGTTATGACTGTGTGGACAGTCAGTTATTCAAATCCGATTCCATCCAGATATGGACAAAATCGGATTTGGGTTAACAGTCTGAACGAGGCTTAAAGCCTAGATATTTTTTATAAAACAATGATACGGTCAGATACAGAGGGATGCCAGATCAAAGACAGATAGAGTGATGATTGTTACAATTACATACAGATAAACTGCCATTAAAATGTTTGGGGGATCAGTATGATTTTTAATGTTCTTTAAATATATATATATATATATGCTCATCAAGACTGCATTTATTTAAACCAAAATACAAGAAAAAACTGTAATATTGTGAAATATTATTACAATTTAAAATAAGTTTCCTTTTTTACTCTACTTTAAAATATAATTTATTTCTGTGATGCAAAACTGAATTTTCAGCATCATTACACCAGTGTTACATGATCTGTCAGAGATCATTCTCATTTAGTTTCAATTGTCAATGTTGTCAATGTCATTGTCAATGCTGTCAGTGTATGTTTTGGAGCCTGTGATACTTTTCAGGATTCTTGAATCTATAGGTTTAAAAGAACATCAGTTATTTAAAACAGAAATCTTATCTAACAATATAAGTCTTTACTATCACGTTCAATGTAGCACATACTTGTTGTAAAAAAAAAAAAAAAAATAATTCTTTTTAATCTATGAAAGAATCCTGAAAAAAGTATTACAGGTTCCGAAAAAATAAAAATTAAGCATTGCAACTGTGTTAAGCAGTTTCTAAAATTGATTCATTGTAATAAATCAGCATATTACAATGATTTCTAAAGGATCATGTTACACTGGAGAAATGAGAAGACTAGAGTAATTAAAGTATATTAAAATAGAAAAAAATCACTATTTTAGATTGTAATGATATTTCTAAACATTATTTTTGATAAATTAAATGCAGCCTTGATGAGCAGAAGAAACCTATTTCATGAGAAACATTTAAAAAAAAAAAACGTACTAATCCCAAACTTTTGAATGACAGTGTAGATAATAAAAGAATATAATAAAAGGGGATGTTGGTGTGTATGAACTTCTTACATTTCAGAAATTCTGCTGAAAATCCTTCACTTTGCAAAGAAGAGTGGCAACTTGGGTTCACATTTGCCATTTGCCCTGTGGTTTTAGATGGAACTTTTGCTTTCAAGGTCTTTGTTCCTCGTAAATATCTACAAAACATTCAGGAAACAGACAATATGTAATTCACATTAGTTTAAGCTTTTGAGACATCTGAATCATTCTTTCTTAAAATATTGTCTCCATTCTGGATATGAGAAACATACATGTAAAATGCAAGTATTCAAACGTTTAGAATGCAACCATTATTATTATTACCTTTGAACGAACTCCAAATCTCCGTCTGTCTCCTGGTAAGGTTACTCCAGAGTGAATATATGCTGCGAAAAGGCCAGACAAAAAGATGGGCTGAATTAACTCATTCTTTAAACCAAAGTTAGCAAAAAGCATTACAATCAAACAATAAGAGAATTAGCAAGTTATTAAAGGTACCCGCACGTCTCGCTGCTTACGTTAACCGCTTTAACAGCACCGTTCAGAGTTTACGTGACATGCACTGATCCTCCGTGAGCGGGATGACCCCGAGTTGCGAGATTTAAGTAACGTCACGTGTTTCATTTCGGCGCCTGTGTTAACAGATGACTGCCTCTGCAAATTTGATTTACATCATAAAATAATAATGAGAAAGTGTGCTGAACAACACGACGTTACCGTGAATCACAACTGTTGTCAGTGAAGCGTGTTATTCTTAACGTAGGAACCCAGAGATTTTCCGCCTATAGCCGCTATGAGGCCGAGGAACGTGTGAAATCCTCCCGCGACCGCGCTGCTTAAACCCGGTAGAAGTCTCCCTCGCGCCCCGCGGACGGAGGATTCGTTAAACTGCGGTTACCGCGAATGTAGACAACTTAATATACTACTGCAGTTACCAAACATGAAAAACAAAAACTGAAATACGTCACTTTATTCTGTAATTTTTACAGTGCAGCAGGTCCTTTCGAAGTATAAAAATTGGAACTGAACAATATAAGCCAGTTCCACAAACTGTAAAATAACATTAAATAAATCGTTTTTTTGAACAGGTTCATTAAAACGATCGATCTAAAAGAAACTTTTCATGGAAACGAATCAGACTTCTAATCACTATTAGCGAGCAAGAGCAAATTAATGGATGTTCAATGGAAGGGTGCATCCTCAAACTCAGACAAGCTCAGTACTGACTCTTTTCATTAAGTTTATTTTCATGAATCGACGTTCAGCGACGTTTGATGGCAGCAGCCGACATATGCAGCCTTCGTATGATGCAGCCTTTCGTTTGAGAGGTGCCTATAGATTAGCTTTGATGAACTGAAAACGGCTCTGAATGGGGAGTCGATTCCCCTTGATGGAATCGATTCCAACCTTTGGAATAGACTCTCGATTCCCAATGCCTCGGAAACCTTTATATGCAGATGATTTTCGGAAGATATAACAGAATGATTTACTATACCATTTTGCTTTATGCAATATGTGTTTAAAATGTCCATAAATGTGTTTTCCCATTGTTATATACATATCTATTCAACGTGTCTAATTTGCATATTAATGTGTTTTTGGGGCAAAGGATAATGAAAAAAAGAAGTCTACATAGTGCTGGGTAAAATATGGACATATGATAATGCATTATTTTGTCATGACTTTACTTGCACATCATAATTAATTCACTGTTAACTACTAACTAAATCCAGCTCATGTTTTTAATAAACATACTATCAATTGCATATGTATTAGTAAAAAGGGAAATGCCCTTTAAAGTTTAGTTGTTAATGTATGTAGTATATTTTTACATTTAATACGTAGGATCAGTGAAAATAATGACTGATCCTGTGTCATCCAATAACGTTTATGACAAAGCTGCACATGTTGATAATTTAATTTAAATGAGAATATTAATATTACAAAAACTTTTGTATTCATTTTTAGTAAATGTTTGATTTATTTAACTCTTAAATGTTGATTAATGCATTAACTATCATCCATGTTATTCATGCATGACTCCAGTTGTAATTAAGGATCTCTCTTGATTGGTTCATAATTAGCTCATGTCTTCACTAATCATGAGTTCATGTTGAAGTAAGTATTAATTCAGGTATTAGTGCATTATTAGTTATGTATATTTACTGTAAAATGTTACCTAGTGGGAGTTTAGGAGGATAATGATATTCAACTCACCTGCAAACAAGCTTTATTTAGTTTACTTGTCTTTATTATTTTGCCTTTATTTCGGTGTGTTCCATCATATTTTGATTTAGTTGTTTGTTGTCATAAGTTATTGTTTTAGGGTGTTTGTTTTGTTATTCATTGGAGGTACTTTTTTTGCTCGTTGTTGTTTTCTTGCATGATACGTGTTCCCGATCGTTTCTGCTGTAATAAAACTTTATTCTTGGATTTGGCTTGCATTTCCCCTTCTATGCTGAATTTAAATGGGGGTTCATAACAGTCATACTTAGAAGGGAGAGGTTATTATTTGAGTATAGGAGAGCATAAGTCTAAGCGGACATCCATGACATGTGGAGGCCCACAAGGCTCAATTCTTGCACTGCTCTTGTTCGACCTGAATATGCTCCCACTGAGTCAAATAATGAGAAGAAACCAAACTGACAATCAAAGCTATGGAGATGAAACCCAGATTTAGCCTTAATGCCTAATATCTACAGCCACACTGACTCCCTCTGCCAAAGCACTGATGAAATTAACACTCGGATGTACCAAAACTTTCTTCAG
>NW_026127184.1:0-28223 GCF_022985175.1 Labeo rohita | reverse complement strand
TCTCATTCATGAAACACGAGCAGAACAAATTGTGTAAATTGTTCGTAAAGCTGTTCTGACGTAAATTTTGGAATTCATGAAAATGTTCGTATTTTCAAAATGTTAGTTGGTACGAAAGAAACATACACCTGCTCCCTACCACGTGTAAATAGTGCGTAAAACGTTCCATGTTCTTTTGTGTTTGAATGTTTGGAATTCATTAACATACACATAAAACTGAATTGAATTAACCATAAATACAGATCTGCTTGATATATATGTGATGTGAACTTCATAAACAGGTTTTTATACAGTAAGACAGTTTGTGATTGTGATTATTGTTTATTGATTGTCACCAAAATGGGGCCATTCAAAACCTTTATAAAGTCACTCTTCCTCTGTAAACTGTCTACTCATGACTGACACAACACATGAAGGTAAGGGTTTCTCACACAAGAATATAATGAAACACAAACGTGTTTATCTTCCTCTCTCTCTTTCCTGCTTTGACGAGAAACCACTATATCATGTAACGTTAGTGTCGGTTATTAACGAGTTTGACGCGCTTGATTAACGATTATTAGTTTCTGTTACGGGTAAGTATATCAATACTTGTAGATGAGCAATATTAGCTTTGCTTTAGCCTGATTACATATCGTTTGCTAACGTGTGTAACGTTATATCTAAGCTAACACTGGTCTCTCACCAAAACATCTTCCCTGTTCTCCTCACACCACATCTCAATTCGTCTCATCTGACCGTTGTTCTGTCTAATCCTGGCCTGTCCCTGCTCTCTTGGTCACACAGCAGACTCATAATTGTATGTGTGGTCCGTCATACGAGTGTAAATAAACATTTAAAATTTCCTCCGCATCTGAAAGATCATTGCGATCCATTGTTTTTCTATTGTTTACATTGACCGCACTCCCTCTCGTTACATCACTTCCGGTTTTGGCGGTTTTCAGATGCGGAACTAAAATTCTCTCACAAAAACGACTCCAGAAGCCTTAATATCGTGTTTTAAAGTATAGTTTCAAGAAAATCCTACATTATTTTTCTATATATCAACCTGGAATATGAACTTTAACTATCAAATTGGACGTTTACGAAGCGTTTGCGAATCTGGAGGAGAGTTTTCAGGAAGGTCTGTTTTACGTGCAAATAACTCAGAATTTACTCATGTTTACGCAAGTTTCAAGAATGAGGCCCAATGTGTCTTCAGAATAATCTGCCTTTCCATGAACTTCTCTCTGCTTGTAAGGGTATTGCATTTTAAACTGGAAATAAATAATTCCAAGTAATTTACCAACCCATAGAAAACAACCAAATTTTCTAAGAAGCATTTGATAAAAAGAAATGGAAACATACATTACAAAACATTTGATTTGTAACAATTTGACAATGCAGCTGTTATATTTCAGACTGGCATTATTAGACACCTCTAAATCACTGTCCAATGTAATTTTCTCTTGAGGCAAAACTCACCAGAAATTCACCATTTAAAACATAATGTAATAAATGTCTGCAATTCTAAAGCATTCCCAAAATCTGGCCCTGTATTAGAGTGTTTGTGAACCACCTATTGCAGAATAAAAATAAAGAACACATTTAATATCTCCAAGTTGAGAGAGAGGTTGCGTTTACACCGCAAAGCTCAATGCACAGATCTGATATCTGCATTTACATGAATCCCCACCCAAACTGAATGATTCCATTGGTGACTGATTTCTGTGACACCGTTGACCCTCAGGTTTTGAACAGCCGTATTTAAAATTATTTACAGAATTCGCATGGAGCGGCTCTTTGACTCGAACGCACAGCAGATGTGATTATCCTGCTTATACCATGATCACGTGTCAGTATGGACAAGATAAAGCTTTAATGTTTGTAGAGCAAAATTTGACTGAACGAATACAACAACATTAGTTTACACAAGTTATTTTATCTGTGGGTTGTTAGATCTTCTGAAGTGAAGTAATGTAGTGTGATAAGCAAAGATATATATATATTTTATCAAATTATCAAAGCAAGGTTTTGTGCTCCTGAATGTTTGTGTGCGCACAAAATCTTACCTCTTATCTCTTGCCTTTCTGCCACAATAAAATAACCAGATTTTTTGTGAAATTGCATACAGGCAACATCTGCTTCAAAATCAGACACTAAGAAAAGTTATTTTTGTGGGCAAACATGACGCCCTCATATTGTGATGCCTTGGTTTTCCAATGGACATTGAATTTGTGTTTAGACACAAGTCAAATATCCAGATATCGGATATATATCGAATTTAAAACTTTAAATTTGGAGGTGGCTCAGAACAGAATTGGAAAAAAAAAAAATAATCAGATCTTGTGCGAATGTTTGTGTCTACTTGTGTGTAACAATATCCAATCTGTGTTATGCGAGTAAAAGAATCTGACTTTTGTTGAGAGATAATTTTTTAAGATTTGTAGAGTGCCTTCAGGATCTGTGTCAATTAAATCAAGATCTCCACCTGTACAACCTGTAAAGTCCTTTTTCCAAGTGCCAGAAGAATTCTGCTCATTTTGATCATCCAGTTGAAGAGAAAACCAAGTTGTGTAGCTCCTGCAGGTCCAGAGCAGTTCTCTACAGCTGTTACAATCTCCTCATCCATACATGAAAGCTATAAAGGTGACATAAGATGGTTAGAAACCATTACTTGTAGACCAGGTCCTCACTATGCTAAACCGTATAGTGTGTGTATTCATACAATTGGTTCCCCTTCAGTCGTTTCACTACGACGTTACATATGGGAACTCGCTTGAGAGTCCAATCATCTCCAAGCCTTATTCAAAAGGCCAATGAACATTCATGAACATTGGCGAGTGGTATTTGCATGCCGAGCCACTCCCCCCGTATATACGAGTATATAAGATGGCGGCGTGCAACCACTCATTCAGACTTTTGCTTTTGGAGCCTCGTCTTCTGAGCCATTTAAAAAAAAGAAAAAGAGTTCCTGAGTTCACACTCTCTCTGCTGGCGTGCTGCCGAGCTACTAAAAGAGCTTCATCTAAAAGAGCGTTCGGCAGCCGCCAGCCTAATCCTGCGGGCTGCCGTTTTTCACGGCATCAACGCCTCCCGCACTCCAGCGAGCGCCCCGTCTGAGTGCACGGTTGTGCCGCGGTTTCTCCCTGGGCGGACCGGGATTTCAAAAGAGTGAATTTCTCGTGGCTGTCGAGGACATCTTCCCGGTATGTCTCTCCGGCCGTGCGCTTCCGGGTGCGGTAGTTTCCTCGCCTCTTTGGACGGACATGATCGCTGTCTCACGTGCCTGGGCCGAGAGCACGCTGAGGCAGCGTTCACGGATGGTACGTGCGTTCATTGCGAACGTATGTCCATGGCTGCGTTAAAGTCCCGCCGCTCAAAAAAAAAAAAAAAAAAAAAAAAAAAATTTTCATGAGTAGGCACCCCTTGTTGTCTTCCCGCAGTAAGTCGTTGAGCCGTCAAGGTTTTTCGGCTGCCGCGACGAGGCACTTGGGGGACATTCAGGTGACTGTGCAGAATGTTCCGTCGGCCCCCAAAGCCCCGCGGACTTCTTCGTCACCGCGCAGTCCCGTTGAGCTGCCAGTTCAAAAGCAGACGGAGGCGATTAAACACATCCTGCCCCGCCGCGACATTCCAACCATGTCCGCAGGGCCTAACCTCCGCCTGCTCGTCGCCGAGGGCGCCCCCCCACGGCTTCCAAACAACCAGCTCCGTCCCCTGCTAAGGTACATGACACCAGATTGGCAGCCCGACGTCGAGCTGGCCGTGGGAGAGCGGCGCCGCCCGCGTCTCAGGGACCCGTCACCCGCAAAAGATCTGCGAAGCGTGGCAACCCGGAGGTGGAGAGAATCGCTCTTTGGGGGATGACAACATCAACGTCCCCACTCCCGGTGGAGGGCCGGGAGCTGTCACAGAAAGAGTCAATTCTCTCACCTCCGGGGTTCAGGCCCCGAGTTCCCTCTTTGAGCAGCGCCCAAGAAGTGTCTCCTCGGATTCGGACTCGGAGCCTGATGTCGCCAGCGCGGGAACCAGGGAAGAAGGTAAGCGCTGCCCAGTGCAGTCTGACTTTTCTCCAGGACGTTCTTCCTTCTGGGATCAGTCCCTTCCCCTTCCCCCCCCAGGCTGCCCCACTGCGGTCACGTCGGTCAACGTCCCTTTGATACCCCTGGCGAACAGAGGGACTTGGTGCTCCGGCACCTCAGCCATCTGGGCCTTCAGGTCAACCGAGAGAAGAGCAAACTCTAACCAGTGCAGAGGATCTCTTTTCTCGGTGTGGAGCTGGACTCGGTCAGTATGACAGCCCGCCTCACCAACGAGCGCGCGCAGTCAGTGCTGAAGTGTCTGGAGTCATTCAGACACAAAACAGCGGTCCCTCTCAAAACATTTCAGAGGCTCCTGGGGCATATGGCAGCCGCAGCCGCAGTAACGCCGCTCGACCTGCTTCATATGAGACCGCTTCAGCGCTGGTTACACGATCGAGTCCCGAGATGGGCATGGCACCGTGGCACACTCCGGATTGGCGTTTCCCCGCAGTGTCGCCGCCTGTTCAGCCCGTGGTCAGACCCGGCCTTCCTTCAGGCCGGAGTCCCCCTGGGACAAGTCTCCAGGCATCTTGTGGTATACACGGATGCCTCTTCCACGGGTTGGGGTGCTATATGCAACGGGCAAGCAGCATCGGGCTCCTGGACAGGACCTCGACTGCAATGGCATATCAATTGCCTAGAGTTGTTGGCTGTGCTTCTGGCCCTTCGTCGCTTCCGACCGACGTTGCGTCACAAGCACGTGCTTGTTCGCACCGACAGCACAGCGACCGTAGCCTACATCAACCGTCAGGGTGGTCTACGCTCCTGTCGCATGTCACAACTCGCCCGCCATCTGCTCCTATGGAGTCAAACGTGGCTGAAATCGCTACGTGCCGTTCACATTCCAGGAGAACTCAACCGTGCAGCCGACCAGCTCTCACGGCAGTCCACCCATCCTGGAGAATGGCGACTCCACCCCGAGACAGTCCAGCAAATTTGGAGCCATTTCGGGGAGGCCCAGATAGATCTGTTTGCTTCCCCCGAATCCTCCCACTGCCAGCGGTTTTACTCCCTCAACGAGGCTCCCAACAGCCTCGGCAGGGACGCACTGGCACACAGCTGGCCTCCGGGGCCCAAGTACGCCTTTCCCCCAGTGAGCCTCCTTGCACAGACACTGTGCAAGATCAGGGAGGACGAGGAGCAGGTTCTGCTGGTTGCGCCATACTGGCCTACCCGGACCTGGTTTCCAGAGCTCATTTCCCTCGCGGCAGCCCCTCCCTGGAAAATCCCCTTGAGGAGAGACCTTCTATCTCAGGGGATGGGCACAATTTGGCACCCGCGCCCCGACCTGTGGAACCTGCACGTCTGGTTCCTGGACGGGACGCGTCAGACCTCTCCGGCCTTCCACAGGCCGTGATAGAAACTATCACTCAGTCCAGAGCCCCCTCTACAAGGCAGGCTTATGCGCTGAGATGGGGTCTGTTCGTCGACTGGTGTTCCTCTCGCGGGGAGGACCCACAGAGATGTACGATTGCAGTAGTGCTTTCCTTTCTGCAAGAAAAGTTGGAGCGCAGGCTGTCCCCTTCAACTCTCAAAGTGTACGTTGCTGCCATTGCAGCGTACCACGATGCAGTGGATAGAACATCCCTAGGTAAGCACCAACTCATCGTGAGGTTCCTGAGGGGTGCGAGAAGGGTTAATCCCCCCCAGGCCGCACCCCATACCCTCTTGGGACCTCTCCGTCGCCCTCCAGGGCCTGCGGGAGGCCCCATTTGAGCCACTTGCGTCGGTTGAGCTAAAATATCTGTCACTTAAGACAGCGCTCCTGACCGCACTGGCCTCCATCAAGAGGGTAGGGGACCTACAAGCCTTCTCTGTCGACGAAGCGTGCCTGGAATTCGGGCCCGGCGATTCTCACGTCATCCTGAGACCCCGGCCCGGTTATGTGCCCAAGGTTCCCACCACGCCTTTCCGTGATCAGGTGGTGAACCTGCAAGCTCTGCCCCTGGAGGAGGCAGACCCAGCCTCTGTGCTGCTGTGTCCAGTTCGCACTCTGCGTATATACGTGGACCGCACTCGGCACTTCAGACGCCGAGCAGCTCTTTGTCTGCTTTGGAGGTCAGCAGAAAGGGAATGCTGTCTCCAAACAGAGGTTGGCCCATTGGGTGGTAGATGCCATCTCCCTGTCGTACCAAAACCAGGGAGAGCCATGCCCCTTAGGTGTTCGTGCCCACTCCACACGGAGTGTTGCCTCATCCTATGCGTTGGCTCATGGCGCCTCACTAGCAGATATCTGTAGAGTTGCGGGTTGGGCGACACCTAATACCTTCGCCAGGTTCTACAACCTTCGCGTAGAGGCCGTATCCTCCCGTGTCTTAACATAGACATCACAGGCGAGCGGGAGTCCGGCTGGTGTCGGCTTGCTGCGCCATTCCTAAATGGATCCGTGCGCTATTTCCCTCAGTTGTTCCCTCCGGCGAACCTGGGTCCTCCATGCCCTGCAGTCAGGCCTAGTGCGGAGTAGTGCTTGTCTGTGCTCCGGTTGGGTCTCCTTCGCCCAGCAGGTTGTGGCAACATGTTTCCACGGTCAGCCAGAAGGCCGATGTTTCCCTCATATATCCCTAAGAACTATGGATATATTGAATTTCTTGTGTTCCACATGTAGAGATCTCATGTGCTCCGCCCCCCCAACTACTGCTTCAGTACAACTGGCATCCCTGTGGGGCCCCCTATTGGCCCCCAGGGCGTTGGGAAGGTTACGCTCATATCCGTCTGCTGACACGTCCGCCTGTCGGCACGCGGTGTGTTGCGTAACGCGACGTCTGGTTCGTGGCCTGTTCCATGGGTCTGTTCCCATATGTAACGTCGTAGTGAAACGACTGAAGGGGAACGTCTAGGTTACGTACGTAACCCTCGTTCCCTGAAGGAGGGAACGGAGACGTTACATCCCCTGCCACGACCTGACGTCGCGCTGACGCCGGGCTGCAGCTCGGCTCCTCAGCAAAAGCCTGAATGAGTGGTTGCACGCCGCCATCTTATATACTCGTATATACGGGGGAGTGGCTCGGCATGCAAATACCACTCGCCAATGTTCATGAATGTTCATTGGCCTTTTGAATAAGGCTTGGAGATGATTGGACTCTCAAGCGAGTTCCCATATGTAACGTCTCCGTTCCCTCCTTCAGGGAACGAGGGTTACGTACGTAACCTAGACGTTTCTTATAACACACTACAGGATCCCACAACTTTACACCAGAAACACGTGTAAGTGTTGCTGTTTGACCTAAAGACTGAAAATAACATTTAAAATAATAATAATAATTATAATAAATAATGTTTGACTTGAAGACTGAAAATAATAATAATAATTAAAAAAAAAAAAATAAATAATAATAACAATAATAATAATAATAACAATAGTAATAATAATAATGATAATTAGGGGTGCAACGAATCGAGGTTGATCCGTGATCCGTGCGGATCACGACCCACGTTTCGGAATGCACATGACCCGCAGATTAACTCATTTTAAAACTTGTAGATTACAGTGTTTCCCATTCCATTATATTAGCGGGGCGGCCCGCCCGCCCCCAACGGTAGCCGCCACCCCCCTCGAAGGTCAAGTAAACTTTATTTTCTATATAGCGGCAGATCACAACAGACGTCATTTAAGGTTATCTTTCCTATAGAACAGGTCTATACCTTGTTCTTTTAATAAACAAATGAAATAGCCTTATGTTATTTATCTTATTTACATAACGGCATGTCATTTTCTCTCTCTGACGTTACGTTACGTGGTCACACGTCTACAATTTCTCCTCCGCTAAAATGCAGGGATCGCGGAGTCCATTCATGAAAACGGATTTACTCTATAGCACAGGATACCACAAAATTCGTCAATTTTTGGATTAATAAATCAAAAGTCTCTCACTTAATCGAATCGCGATATGGACTAATGTCTGTTAATATTAAAATGCATAAAGACGGTTTAAATATGAATCCTCCATATTCTGCTTGGCTCTGTATGAATGAATGGCGGAGACGCGGCTTTGTTTACTACACAAATACTGAAGCACACGTGACGCATAAACGTAATCTCCAGAACTGCTGTAAGAGTCACTTCATGTAAATTTTACCGGTTCATTTGAGAAAATTAGCATCATATAGTGTATACACACAAAAACAACCTGTCAAAATAAAAGTAATGTGTAACATGTAACAGAAATGTATTAGTGTTGTATTACTTTTGTACAGTATAATGTAGGTGTTTAAATATTCCTATTACTGGCAAATTTAAATAAAACAATTAAATGCAGAAATTATAATAATAACAGAAAAAATGTTTGTTTGGCAGCAAATAAAAGGGTTTAAATTTCATTTCATTAAAAATAAACAAATGTGTAATGCCTGTATTTGATCATCAGAAAAATTAAAACAAGAATTTCTGAAAGAAAAAAAAAAAAAAAAAAAAAAAAAAAAAAAAAGTTTGTAGGGCCCTATTGTTTAAAATGTTGAAATTGAGATTTTTCGACTTATTTTTCGCTGAAATAAATGTTTATTATTACACAGAGAGTAATGTAGCAAAAAAAAGTACCGTGCTGTACCGTACCGTACCCCCTAAAAAATTTGTCATTAGCACATTACATTTGACCCTTTTCTGCTGATCCGTAAAAATGGTCCGATCCGTGACTCAAAAAACGTGAGTGGTCCAAACCGTGAGTTTTGTAATCCGTAGCACCACTACTACTACTACTACTACTAATAATAATAATAATCATAATATTATTAGTAATAATAATAATAATAATAATAATAATAAAAAAAGCCATTTGACTTCAATACTAAAAAAAACAAATGAATAAATACATAAATACATGACTAAATACATGACAAATACGCTGTTTTACTTTAAAACTGAAAATAACTAAAATGTGCACTTACCTCATCAGTATGTTGTGTAGCTCCTACAGGTCCAGAGCAGTTCTCTACAGCTGTCAACATCAACATCTGTGCACAAAGGTTATAATAAAATTAAACAAATATAAGTCAGAATCCATTACTTATAGACCGGGTCCCCACTACGCTAAACTGTACAGTGTGTGTATTTATACAATGGGTTTCTTATGACTTTCTATTAACATTACAGGACCCCACAATGTTACACCAGAAACAGTGTGTAAGTGCTGCAGTTTGACTTCAAGACTGAAAATAATAATAATAATAATAATAATAATAATAATAGAAGAAGAAGAATCACAATAATACTATTAATAGGTGTTTGACTTCAAGACTAAAGAAGAGAAATAAAATAAATAAAATAATGGTTTGCCAAACAGTTTAAACAAAAAAGACAAAAACTACAACATGAATACAAAGACGATTTCTACATGTATATTTTAAAAACCTACCAGCACTTCTTATTTTGCCAGGTAGTCAAAGATAAAGACCGTATTTTGATAGATGTCTTTTTTTTTTCTTCAATTTCTCTCAAAATCATTTCTCCTCTGTATTCAACAACAACATCTGCTTTATTAAAAGGCAAACACTCCACAACCTGACAAAAATGTAGTAGATATTACAACAGCTTTTGTAAGCAAATAACAAATACTAAATGGTTAGACCACTGCATATTTTATATACGGTCTAACCACAGAATATAACTTATGACCAACGAATCACCATGACAAGTCTTCCTTCATGATTACTGTATAAAGATTTTTTTAAAAATATATATTTATAAAAACTGCATTCACAAATTATGTGTAACTACTATATATATAGTGTATGATTATTAATCCGAACTAAAACAATTCTGAGAATTAAAACTTTCAATTAGCCCTGATTATTATTTTATTTACTTATTTATTCATTTAAGATTTTTCTATATGACCCTTGTAGCAATAACTAAAAATACACTGTATGGGTCAAAATGATGATTTTTCTTTTATGCCAAAAATTATGATATTAAGTTTTACTTAATATCAATAGTTTTACTATTAAGCAAAGTTCATGTTCCATAAAGATATTTAGTAAATTTCCTACTGTAAATATATATCAAAACTTAATCTATAACTCAATATTTAGATTCTTTTGGACCCTCATATTCCAGATTTTCAAATAGTTTTATCACGACCAAATATTGTCATATCCTAACAAACATCAATGGAAAGCTTATTTTTATATTCAGCTTTCAAATGTTGTATAAATCTCAACCATGGTGTTACTACAGCACAACTATAAACATATTTTTGGCTGATTATCATTTGAAAATATGTTTTATAAATGATTAAATGGATGTAAAATAATGAAACATCTGTGATAACTGTGAATTTACTAAAATATCATAGTAAATCTGCGGTGACCTACCTTTATATTCGTTTTTGTGTTGATCCTCCGGTGTGTCGGTATCGTCTGCGTCATTGATAACGTGCTGCTCCGCCTTTTTTACCGGTTTGGATCCTCCGTGTCCCAGGACCAGGCCGCGTCACCGGCGCTCAATTCAGCGTCGCCCCGGGACACACGATCGTCATTCCGGCCTCTTAATCGCGCGTCACGCGGTGCCGGAGATTTAGCAAGTTAGCATAATGTTTCCTCATGTAAACACGTTAAATCACGTGCAGACAAGCAGTTAAAGTTTATCGGTGATTCCGGCATATTTTTTGTTAAAACTAATTAAAACTCACAGACATCTCGTTAAAAAAAATCAGTAACTACGTTTCAGATATTTCACAAAGAATTAAACTATACTGTGACTTCCTTTGATTATTGAATTACCGAAATAATGTGAGAAAAACTGTCTAATTACCTGAAAATATCGATTCACCCATCGATAGATATTGATTGACGGTGATTAGCCTTGATTTGGTCAGGTGATTTACGCATGCGCAGTGTGTGTATTGCGTCAGTGTGTGTAGAGGTGCAGTTCTGCGGCCGGGCTACAGGGGCGCTGTAGAGTAGCGCCGCCACACACACTCACACAGAGAAATCCGGTTTATGTGCATGGAGGGGAACCAGAAAAAAACTGCACTAGGCATATCAGCAACACCCCCTGAGCCTTTTACAAGCAAAACATTGTGGGGACTGGGGATTTGGTCCCCATTATGTGAGTGTTACATGTTGAGGACCCCACCATGTAATAAAAACAAAGACACACACACACACACACACTCACACACACACACAGTCTGGTTCATTATCTTTGTGGGGACTCTCCATAGGTGCAATAGTTTGTATACTGTCCACACTGTATTTTCTATCCCCTTACCCTAACCCTACCCCTAAACCTAACCCTTACGGAAAACTTTCTGCATTTTTACTTTCTCAAAAAAATCTTATTCTGTATGATTTTTAAGCTTTTGTACCCATGGGGACCTCAAGCCGGTCCCCACAATGTCAAAAATTTCAGGTTTTACTATCCTTGTGGGGACATTTGGTCCCCACAATGTAGCAAAAACAAGTACACACACACACACACAAAATTAAGTGTGTGTTTGCGCACACTTGGTGAATAAAGCTAAAGCTAATTCTGATTCTGATTCTGATTATTTTTTTCTGCTGTTTTTATTAGATACAGTACATTGTTATTATTCTTATTCTTATTATTACAGAACAAGTGAATTGCTGACAGAAGCCCACCCAAGGCAAGCCACTGGAGGTGCTGCCCAAAAAAACAGCTAGGACAGTTCCCAGCTAACAATGTTATAAATATCAAATTCAGTTAATTTAATTGCATTAAACAAACAAACTAACTAACTAAAAAAGAATGTGGAAGATATAAAGCTAGCTATAAAAGCTGTATGTTCACTTTTTTTATTTATTTGTTCTTTTTAGGTTATTTGTTTGATTGTTTAATGCGTTAAAATGAACAGAACTTGGTAATAATTTAATTTTTATTTCATATTTATTTAATTTTATTTAATGATTTAATATAGTAATTAAATAGTTATTATGCAATAAAGACAACGATATTACCAGAGAAAAGGGCAAGTACACTTATTAAACAAATAACGATTTAATAAACTTAAAATTCCAATTTTGTAATTATGTTATGGTATATTAAAATATATTACATTTAAGTAAATGTCCCATAGCTGGCCCATAGTTGGGCCGAGTGTACTTAATGGACCGTTTCTCAACCACAATCGGACCAGATCCGCACAACCAAAGCCTAGCCGAATCTGGCCACCATTACTGGGCCAGAGCTGGCTCACTTCTGGCGTGCCGGTGCCAGCAAAAAGCCGAGTGAGCCGACAGTCAGCCGCAATTGGCCCGATTCCGCTGGCTACCTGGGAACTTATGTAACACTTTGATTTGACTTTAAAATATAATGCAGCCTTTGAACTTCATTATTTTAAGCTACATTTTTTCACAGTGTATGCAGTGTACTCCAGATGAGTAGGATAAACGTCTTACAGATATGTCTTTCATAATCACACACATCATATAGACGTCTCCGTGATGAAAGAGTGGAACATTTTCCCGAGATCTGGCAACCCGTAACACGCTCTAGTCAAAGATGAAAGTGAAAGCAAAGGCTTGATGTCGCCATTTTAAACACACAATCGATGATTTACAACACAAACGCGCGAGGCTTCCGGTGTCATTTGTTTCCGGTTATTCAGCTGTACAAACAGTATGTTATGCTACTTGATATCACACATTTAATTCATTATTATAGTATAAACACACTGGTTTGTAGCACACATAGTTTTCAGTTTACTGTTGTTATTTTAGTTATTTAACTGTAGTGGCTGATGAATCAAAATTCTCAGACATTAACAGAAAATAACTTACTTCTGAAATAAGACGGATAAAGGTTGTTTGATGAGCTTAGTTTTTCTAATTGTTTTTTTCTTCCTTTTAGAGTCAGTGGTAGAAAACAAACTGATCAGATCCATCATGGATGAAACACAAACATCAAGAGATGAAGATTTTTCTACAGGATGCAGGTACTTTGAGTAATTTATGTTATAGATGAGATGGCTGTTTAATATTTATTGGCATATATGATGTCTATTTTGCCATGGATCTACCCAAACTAAAATGGTTGCTGCTCTTTGGTAAAACTAGTGAGTTTTATTGTTTTCACTAGACATTGATATGATGACACATATTAATATGATTGTCATCATAAAGAATTAAATCTGTTTGGTTTTAGATCAGTTCATCAGAAGAGAAGCAGAAGGATGAGTATCAGAGTCCAGCTGTGTGTCTATGAAGAGTGACGAGTCTATGGATCAACCAATAACGTTTAACAGTGGAGATTTACAGTCTGGTCTCAGGTATAACATTTCTATAAAAGTATGTTTATAATATGATTGTCAGAGTAGGTGACTGCAGCAAACACACAACGCAGGACATTCAAAGAAACTAAGAGTTTAATTACAACAAGACTCTAAACATGCAGGAGTAAACAAAGTATCAACAACCACATTACTATCAACAACACGGATCAATAAACAGACAGAACTCAGGGTTTAAATACACAAAGATAAATGAGGAAACTGAATGAACAACAGATGAACTTAATAAGAGATGAACAGGCACACACTAGAAAACTGATGTTGTGTTCACAATTTCATACCATACTATATTTGCCAGAATCTGCAAAGACATTGAATAATGCAAAGATATTAAATAATAATAATAATAATAATATTGCAGTAATATATAGATAACATACAATATATAAATAAAATTAATATTTCAATTATGTAAACAGAATTCAATCTCTACAAAGAAATGGAGTCACTATTTACAATTAAATCCCTATTTGCTTTGTGTAATTAATAATGAAGTGTTTATTGGCTATGGTTAGCGGTAGGTGTAGGAAGGCTTTGTTCCAGGCGTCATCCATTTAATAATTTTAATAAATGTGCTAATTTACACTGAATATGTTATTACATACTCTTTTATAATGTACTACAGTAATGACGCATAAGTAAATGTCACCTAACAACTATTTACACTTAGCTGTGCTGAATTAATGTTCACTGTTTGTCATGTGACAACACTGTAGCATACGACTCTAAAATGTTGTTTGCTGCTTATTGTTTACTGTTTCACACACTATTCTTAAAAAGTAGTAGGCAGTATCTACTGTGTACTGGACAGTGAACAATAAGTTAGTGTGTCATTCTGAACACAGCATGTGTCAACATACAATGACAGGAAACAGGAACTGAACTGTGACAGTGACGTTTAATATTGTCATATATTGTCACAGTTCAGTTCACAATTTTTGTATAAAGAGTGTATGAAATGATTATATAAAATGCTATTTAAAGTGATTTTGATCATAAATGTATAGTGGATTTGTTACATACAGTAATTCAAAAGATGAACTTTAATCTCTATGTTTTAGTCCAGTTCATCAGAAGAGATCAGAACCAGAGTCCAGCTGTTCGTCTATGAAGAGTCGCACGTCTATGGTTTGTGAAGAACACTTCAAGACTGAGATACATGGCCTGGTCTCAGGTATAACAATTCTGTAAATTATATGATCTGAAGATATGATTCAGAATACATAAGGCTTAATAACTTTTTTTTAATTTTTATTTTACAGCAATGAGGTCCTCAACACATTTAGATCAAATCTGAAGAAGTTTGAGCATCTGTATGAAGGAACAGCAATACAGGGAAACCCAACACTGCTGAATGAGATCTACACAGAGCTCTACATCACAGAGAGTGAGAGTGGAGAGATCAGTAATGAACATGAGGTGAGACAGATTGAGACACAATCCAGGAGAGCAGCAACAGAGGACACAGCCATCAAATGCAATGACATCTTTAGACCTTTACCTGGACAAGACAAAGCCATCAGAACTGTGCTGACAAAGGGAGTCGCTGGCATTGGAAAAACAGTCTCTGTGCAGAAGTTCATCCTGGACTGGGCTGAAGGGAAAGAGAATCGGGACGTCCAGCTTATATTTCCACTTCCTTTCAGAGAAATCAACTTCCAAAACACTCAGTCTTTCAGATCTTCTTCATGTCTTTTTCCCTGAAATTAAAGAAATGGAAACATCCAGTGATAAAGTGTTGTTCATCTTTGAAAGTGTCATTTTGGATTTTAAGAGTAAAGTGAAACTGTGTAATATATCTAAATCAGCCTCAGTGGATGTGCTGCTGATGAACCTGATTGTGGGGAATCTGCTTCCCTCTGCTCTCATCTGGATCACCTCCAGACCAGCAGCAGCTGATCTCGTCCCCTCTGAGTGTGTCCATCGAGTGACAGAGGTACGAGGCTTCAATGAGCCACAGAAGGAGGAATACTTCAGGAAGAGAATCAGTGATCAGAGTCTGGCCGACAGGATCATCTCACACCTGAAGTCATTGAGGAGCCTCTACATCATGTGCCACATCCCAGTGTTCTGCTGGATCTCAGCCACTGTTCTAGAGAAGATGTTGAGTCGAGCAGAGAGTGGAGAGATTCCCAAGACTCTCACTCAAATGTACACACACTTCCTGATCCTTCAGACCAACATCAAACATGAGAAGGACTATGAGAAGAAGGTGACAGATGAAGACGTGATCCTCAAACTGGGGAAAGTAGCTTTTCAGCAGCTTGTGAAAAGAAACCTGATCTATGGGGAAGATCTGAGAGAGTGTGGCATTGATGTGACCTGTCATCGACCTAAGGTATTGCAGGGATAATATAAAGGAAAACTGATCAAACATGACATCCTGCCATTATTTACAATAGCCATTTTCTTTACAACTGTCCAATGTCTCTTTTTTTTTCTCCTCAGTGAGCGGGATCATTTTGACAGGAGGACAGAACAACACTTAAAGAAGAATGGCAAATCCTAGGGTCATCAGTGGGTGTCAGTAATAAATGGTGTTAAAAAATTGTTCACAAAAGTTGTCTTTTTCTTCTTGAATGGCTAAATGGCCTTGGAATTTTAGAAAGGGGTGAATTGTGTTTGTCTTCATGAAGTTCTGTAGCTGTATGACAACCAGTAATGAATACAACAGATGTTTTATCAGTGGTCCATATCATTATCCTGTGTCTGATGGGATAAATTTGGTTATTATTTGAATGTAACTTTAAATATAAATTCACAACATGTAAATCACACAATCTCTCTATATGAAAACCTATGGTAACTACAGTTGATCACATAATTACATTGTCCATCTGATCCATCTATGTGTGTATTATTAATTTTTCAATTTCCAAAAACATTAAATTCAATTTCAATTCAGTTGTCCTTTGTGAGTTGTGCATCAATACCAACAGTAAAAATAACATCTATAATATCTATATAACTAATGTCATTAGTGCATCATTACACTGTCTATCTGTTATGTTAATCTAGCGTTATTTAAATTCACCAAGAAAAAAAAAACAAGTAGTAAACATCTATGAATGGGACGTTTATTAATGTGTAATTTTGGTGCATGGATTTGAGTGATGTTGTTTCGCTGTATATCATCCTCCACCTACTGGACACATCAGGAACAACAGGGGCGGAAAACTTTCTGTGCTGTAGATCTGTGGCTTTTCCATACAGAGGGAACATGTGATGACTGTAAGAAGAAACATGTCTGCGATTATTTTAAGTGTAAAGATCCATCCTATGACGGTTGTCGACCAGAGAACTGATTTAGTGCTGGTATAAAGTTGTTGGAGTGTGAGGGGACACAGAAATCTCCCCTCGGATCATCGGATGATGAACTGCACGCGCTAAACTTACACGTGAGAGATTATTGAGTTCGTGTTTGTGTAAAACTACTGATCTCTCACCAACCTGATCTACAGGAGGCATCACAGACAGATCCTGAGACAGCAGGAATTCTCAGTGGCCTGAAATCACTCGCGTTTGAAAGTGCGTCACAGAAATAAGGACACGGATCAGCGTCGGTAACACAGATGACTAGAGTAGTAAGCATCACCTTCATATTTCATTTGGTGATTTTTGGGACATTTTGACCTTTGCTGTCCAATTTTTTACTTTTTTTTTTTTTTGTGGGTCTGTCTTTCGGAGGAAATTAGAGAGAGAGCTAACAACAACCTAATCCAGGGCCCCTTCCGCTTTAAGCAACTTATGTAACACTTTGATTTGACTTTAAAATATAATGCAGCCTTTGAACTTAATTATTTTAAGATGAATTTTTCACAGTGTATGCAGTGTATTTCAGATGAGTAGGATAAACGTCTTACAAATATGCCTTTCATAATCACACACATTATACAGACGTGTCCGTGATGAAAGAGTGGAACATTTTCCCGAGATCTGGCAACCCGTAACAAACTCTAGTCAGAGATGAAAGTGAAAGCAAAGACTTGACGTCGCCATTTTAAACAGACATAATCGACGATTTACAACACAAAGTACCTTTAAATTCTTATTAAGATTTATATATGCTCTTGCAGGATTTGTGTGTATGTACATGATTGAAATGTGAATCAGGTATGTATGATATTTCTCACCTGAAAGCAAATGAACATTGTTTGTTTCCGTTTCGTGCTGACGACGATTCTTCAAAACTCCAAACAGCATTTGATTTAACATGTCACAAACCTGATGTATTTGAGTGAAAGCAGCTCATAATGTATTTATATTCCGCTGAAATATGCACCTTAATATTTTTAGTGTAAGAACGAGCGAGGCTTCCGGTGTCATTTGTTTCCAGTTATTCATCTGTACAAACAATATGTTATACTGCTTGATATCACACACACATGTAATTTATTTCATTAAAGTCATTATTATAAGTATAAACACACTGGTTTGTAGCACACATAGTTTTCTGTTGCTGTTATTATTTTAGTTATTTAACTGTAGCGGCTGATGAATCAAAATTCTGGACATTGACAGAAAAAAACTCACTTCTGAAATAAGGCGGATAAAAGTTGTTTGATGATCTTAGTTTTTCTTATTGTTTGTCTTTTCCTTTTAGAGTCAGTGGTAGAAATCAAACTGATCAGATCCATCATGAATGAAACACAAACATCAGGAGATGAAGATTTTTCTACAGGATGCAGGTACTTTGAGTAATGTATGTTATAGATGAGATGTTTGTCTAATATTTATTGACATATATGATGTCTATTCTGCCATGGATCTACCCAAACTAAAATGGTTGCTGCTCTTGAGTCTTTCTGACTAGATACATAATCAACATACTTTAAAGTTTACTGTTCAAGAGTCAGAATCACATTTTATTAATTACATTATGATGACACATGTTAATATGATTCTCATCATAAAGAATTAAATCTGTTTTGTTTTAGATCAGTTCATCAGAAGAGATCATATCCAGAGTCCAGCTGTGTGTCTATGAGGAGTGATGCGTCTATGAATCAACCAATGAGGTTTAACAATGAAGAAACACGGCCTGATCTCAGGTATAACATTTGTGTAAAAATATGATTATAGCGTTACCTTTATATTATTCTCTTTATTTTATTGCATTTCCTTTGACAAATTTTATATAAACATAGTGTATGAAACATGATAAAGTGCTATTTAAAGTGAATTTTAAAATGATAAATGTGTAGTTGAGTTGTTACAGTAATTTAAAGGATGAACTTTAATCTCATAGATCAGTTCATCAGAAGAGATCATATCCAGAGTCCAGCTGTGTGTCTATGAAGAGTGACGCGTCTATGGATCCACCAATGAGGTTTAACAGTGAAGAAACACGGCCTGATCTCAGGTATAACATTTGTGTAAAAATATGATTATAGCATGACATTTATATTATTATCTTGTATTTTATAAAGTGCTATTTAAAGTGAATTTGATAATGATAAATGTGTAGTTGATTTGTTACAGTAATTTAAAGGATGAACTTTAATCTCATAGATCAGTTCATCAGATGAGATCATATCCAGAGCCCAGCTGTGTGTCTATGAAGAGTGATTGGTCTATGGATAAACCAATGAGGTTTAACAGTGGATATGCAAGGACTGGTGTCAGGTATAACATTTGTATAAAAATATGATTATAGTGTAGTAGAATTTACGGTTAAAACACAAGAATGGAATCAATCAAAGAAAAATGTACTTAAGAAAATAGTTTGCCATTTCATCAGCAGAAGTCAGCTTCAACACTCTTGATGGAGTTTGTAGGCTGATCAGTTTGTGCACAAGGGTTTTATTAACTAATAACTAATCTAAACAAACAAACATACAATCACTCATACATGGGGAAGGGCAAGTGAGAAACCATTAGAGAGACAAGGAAATGAAGCTATGAAAAGAGTCAGTTAACCACCTGAGTGAAACCATCAGTGCTGTCTACAGTTTACACTAAACCTCTGTTTTGTTTAGTTAAATGTACGATACTTGCATTGCCTTGGTCGTTGAACAAGTGTCCGAATGCAGTCTCAGGTGAAAGTCTTGATGGTTTGGAGCAGTGGATAGTTTTTGGGATCGTGATCACATTCTTCCGGGTCTGAAGAGTGATGAGCTCCAAAGATGTTCTGACTCGGTGGTGACTGGGAGTTTCTTCCCATGTGAAAAGTGAAGAAGAACCAAGAGCAGAGAGGGACCCCGCTGAAATCCTGTGATCTTTGGGGAATGGAAAGGCAAGGCCTGGCACAAATTCAAGTTCTCCTCATCCTCTTAGGATCTAAAAGAACCGCAGACTGACTGAGGCGAGTCACTCATGTGAGACGAGTGATGAAAACTAAAAAGCATCCAGAAGAGAGAAATGTCTGTTCAAGGACATTTCTATGAGGATGAATTCCAGGGTTGAGTGAAAATGAACTCTGGAGTCATTAGTCTGACTCTTTGTGGTCAAGAGCCACAGCTCTATATGTTGGAGCCTGTTGGGAAGTTTATGACTCTTTGTCTGTGAGCATGGTGTATTTTGCATATGTAATTCGATTGGGTGTTGATGCAAAACTACTAAGGTTTCTTAAAACACTAATATGTTACATAGGTATCAACATACAATATACACCATCTTTTAGATCATCAAAATATGAATTCAAAGAGTCCAAACATGGCATAGGTGGGTTATACTACTAGTTATCTATCATAATGCATACATAAAACAGTAGAAAGACAAATACAATAGACAACTAAAATACAATGCAGTAGTACTGTACACAATGACCTGGGCTATGTGTGATAGGAAGGTCAAAGAAAGGTTTGTCTGTAAATGAATCGGGAAGAGTCCATTTCTATAGGCATTGTGTCTTTCCTATGGGTAAATGTAGTGAGCGTTGCTCTGTTTGCATTCCTGAGCCCATGTTATCAGATGGTTGCCCTGGCAACTAAGCCCTTTTGGGGTGTCTGGTCTGTCTCCAGAACTCCAACATGTAGCTGGCTTGTTGGTTTTAAAGATTATTTGTTAAATGTAACAAATAACTGTGTGTCTGATTGGTCCAGATGCTACATATGTCATTACTTAGATAAAAAATGATTCTGGATGGTTGAAGCATAAATAAACTTAGGAAAATGTCCACACATGAACATAAGCATATCTTCAGTGATTATTTAGGTGACAAGCAATCAGAGGTCAGATGCAATAGGTCTCTCCAGAGACGAATATCTATCACCCTGGACATCAGGGTGACGGCACATGACGTTTCCTCCTAGGGTCTTTCTCTGCATCTACAGATCTGGAGTAAAGGGACCACGCGTGATCACAGAATGTCACACAAGTTGTCACGGGATGCTCTAACTCAGAAAAGACTTAAGCCTTGTTCAGACTGTCAGCCCAAATCCGTTTTTGTCCATATCTAGATGGAATCGGATTTGAATAACTGACTGTCCACACAGTCATATCGCAACTGTTCAAATCCGATTTGTGTGTCCATAAGCGCTCTTTCGTTTTACGGAATGTGCGTTGGTTTCTATGGCAATGCCGTCGCGTTGTTATGCCAACGCTAAAATCAACAATAACAGCATTACAGTTTGCAATATAGATGCCGTCTTGTGATAGGACAACGTCGTGTTTGATTATATTTCGTCTTCTAAAGCAGCGGCAGAAACGCAGGAAGCTGGAATGTGCGACTTTATTCTGTGCTGCCATCTCCGCTGGTTTCAAAACTCAAAGAGGTGCGGATACTCGCTGTATATTGTCTTTTCCCACTTGATTTGCAGTTCGCAACAACACAAGCTTGTTTCTGCAAAGACGTTTGTTATGTTTTCCACAAAAACGTCTGACGTGTTTACGTTTTACCTGGCATGAAAACGTGAAAAAGCTGAAATCCGATTTGAATAGGATTCCAAACCACATACGAATGTAGCTCGAAACGGATTTGACCAAATCGATTTCATGTAGTTCGTTGCTGTTCAGACTACCTAAATATGATCGGATTTCATACAAATCGGATATGGGCTGACAGTCTGAACGAGGCTTTAATCAGTAGGTGGCAGTCATGTAACGTACTGAATTGAAGTGGCAGAGAACATTATTCACGGCGAGCTGTAGTCTATAGAAGGTTATTGCGTGTACTATGCAAAGGCCAATAACATATTCCCGATTCTGCTGTCAATAGTATTATGCCTGTCTCTCATGGCAATTTGATAACGGAAAAATGATTTCAAAAGTAGGCTATTATTCTACAGCCTTATTTATTTTTTTTATCATGTTTCGATACAAGATAATGTTTTTAAACATTTGCTTTTTTTCACAGGTATTTTAGCCTAAATTATTTCTGAATGTATTAATAACATGCGACCTAAAGCCTACGTGACTCTTTCTTACTCTCAAAACGAAGTTTTATACGAATAGCATAATTTTTAACAATGCTGTAAACATTTTAAATATCTTGAAAAAACAAACAAAAAATACTTTAATTTCGCTTAAAGTTTTTCCGTTCATTTAATACATTTGGCCAAAATTTTATTATTAAAAAAATATGCTGAATTGGCCTTATACGCCAGATACCAGACTGACTCTTCATTTTATTTATTTATTTATATTCCTGTTTTTTAGTAAAGTACTTGTATTATTATTATTTGTATTATTATTATTATTATTAAACTGTCATGCCACTGGGGCTGATACATAATGGTATGGGGCATTATGCTTTCTAAGGCATTAAGAAGCTCCCCGTATGAAAGCTGTAACACAAATTGTCTCGTATTCGCAGGCATACGCCATATGACCACCAGACCATATGAATAACAAATTCTCACATAATAATTAATCATTCTTTTTGCGCAAATTATTGTTTTAATTGTGAATGTAGTCGTTTGAGGAAGGCTTTAAGACCAAGCGGAATCCTCTGCCGGCTGCTCCCGCTTCATAGCGAGCGGGACTCGCGCTAACCGCAATTACCTTCACCGTCACCGTTTTCATCTCGGCAAATCAGTTTGGGCGAATGCAACTTAGTGATCATGAGCCAAAAAAACAACAACACCACAAAACAAAAAAAAACGAAAGGCAGTAAAACATTCATTCTACCTGAGAAAAGACGTAATTCTAAAAGAACATTTTCTTGTCTCTTTTTTACAATTTTACTTTGTCACTTTAATTTGATTAATTAGGCCTAAATGTTTTACATTTACAATAAAAAAGTCTGAATGATTATTATTTATTTATCAAGTATTAATATGCATATCGCTTGTCTGCTGGATATTTCAGCCTACTTTTAAAAGCATCTCTACTTGCATCCAATTCTAACCACCTCTGGAGACAAGCCTGCTCTTCTCACCTTTATTCATAGGGTGGGGGAGGTGGAAGGTGGTTTGGCAAGTTTTGGCAATGCCTACAAACAACCCCCTCTTATTAACAACTGTAAGGTTAGTTCTTGCACCTTCAAGGGTTGCAAAACCTAAGACGGGGTTGGGGACCCAAACATTGTGAGACACAGGGCTCATGACCGATCTAAATCTGTTACCCTTTCTCAATGGGAAAGTGCCCAAGCAACATTCGCTGAAATTGCGATTTGGGGAGGGGAAAAAAATGAGTCACACATACGTTGCATCCAAATTGTCTAAAGTTAACATTATTCAGGCTATATAAATGTCAAGCCAAAACGAATTAATTTAAAGTGAAACTGAAGCCCTATATCATTCAGCAGGAATCAAATGTTTCCATAATCGCCTTACATTGGATATGTGATTTTGGCCTAAAACAACATTCACATAACAGCACAGGGAGGCAGATTTTAATAAAATTAATTAATTAACATTTATATATTTAAGTAATTTTAATAAGAAAACTACAGCTAGCCGATTTAATAATTTCATAATAATATCATTCTTAATTTCTCACGCCTTTAAATGTTACATCTCAAAGCGCTTTAACCAAATGAAACATCAAAATACACCATTAAAGATTACATCAAAGATTATAAAATAAGCAAAAAGAGGAGAAATACATTCAAAACACTTGAAAATAAAATAATATGGAAATAATAAAATACATTTCAGCCAAAAGAAAGGTAAAAAAACTTTTTCCTAAATATGGGTTTAATTCTGACATGATAAATTAGCCTTGGACGAGCGCGCCAATATATATACTTTATATATATATATACACGCCAATATATACACTTTATATATATATATATATATATATATATACACACACACATATACAGTAGTCAACATTTGAAGTGTATTAAAACCTTTCATCAAAGTTGTCCAAAACAACCAAAACAATACCCATTCTTGTCTTAGGACAACTCTGATTAACTTTTTTGATCCACTTCAAATGTTGACTACTGTATATATATATATATATATATATATATATATATATATATTGTGACGTTGAGTGAGAGGCCAGAGGCGAGCGGATCCATTCGCGAGCTTTTATTTAAGGGACGAGACAGATACATGGTCGAAAACAGGCAGGGTCAAAACAACAGCAAACAGGTGTGTCAGAGGTGAGACGAGCGAATAGTCCTTATAACGAGCGATAGTCCAAAAAGGCAGGCGGCGAGACAGTCGAAAACGAGATGACCAGGCGAGAGAACAAAACACGGGAACAAGGGAAACTAGGAATGCTAACACTGGTAATCACAACAACAATACTCCGTGGCTTGTAAGGGGAGAGACCGGGGCTTTTATAGCGCCACTGATTGGTCGCAGGTGTAGACCAAATCAGCGCGCTGCATGATGGGGAATGTAGTCCGGGATGTAGTATAACAGTCTGTGTGCGAGGATAAGGTGAGATCGACATCTGGTGGTGAGCGGTCCACTGAACACCAACCAGATTCGTAACATATATATAATAGCATACAATTTATTTATTGTCATAATAGTACATAGAAACATTGTCCAACTAGGTTAGGCTACTTTTGTATATTAAGCAGCTTGAAACACGGAACTGAAATAAACTGTCAAATCGAAAACAAAATGTACTTTATGAAAATATAAATATAAAGCGAATATAAATATATGAATATAAAATATGAATATAAAGACTAATTAAATCAGCATGCTGGCTATAGCCTATAGTAGCCAATATCGACAATGTATGCAGAAAGCACAATAAAGTGTGCGTTTACAAATGAAAAAAAATAGCACGTTTATGTTTAAATAATGTGAAATAATGTAAATAATATGTTTATATAAATTAGCAGATTATGTAATGAAAGAGATTGTGTTTTTGATTTATTTCGTTAAGTAATAATTTAATTCTTTCTATAGATATATTTATCATGTCTGTGAGTTATGTATTCGCTGAGTTTCTATTCGTTTTTGTGAAGCGCTCCTGTTGGGACGACAGAAAGCGCATCATGTTTGATTTCTTTATTTTATAAATAAAATCACTGCTAACGTTTTGTTGGTATTGTGAGTGCGAATAATATCTGTCTTTGCAGCAACAGATCTGGCCACTGAGAAAGCGTATTTTTTTCACGTGGCATCCTGCAATTCGTCACGTGTGTTCACGGAGCTCCCTGCAGGCACTATTTCAGATTTTTTTAAAACATTGTTGTGCTTCACACAATATCCACCAGGTGGCACAAAGAACAACATTCTGTAGTTAAACACCACGGCCAGGGCCGTGTTAACCATTGGGCTAGAAAAATATGAAATTCATATTTTTGTGTAAAATTATTTACATGTGGCAAGTAGCCGTATAATAAGCAAGATAATTTCACAGTGGGGTCTTGTATCACCCTGAAAACGTTTCTTTTTTTTTACATAAAAATCTAGAGATGTACCGAAATGAAAATTCTTGGCCGAAACCGAAACTGCTTTGTAATAATTATTTATTATTTTATTAAATAATATAGTCATTTTGTAACACTTTTTAATTTACTTCAATAATTTTAATGATACTGAACAAAAAATAATCACAAGCCAATAAAATAACCACATTTATTGAAAGTAACAATAAAATTGGACAATATATGAATATTAAATCTCAATATATTATTTTTTATTCAGTTCTATGAAACGGAACTAGATATTAGATTAGAACTTTTTTTGACTAATTATCAAAATAATGTATAGTCCTAAAAAGCTATTATTATCAGAGCATGTGAGCATACCATCACGAGAGGGTCGCGTCATTTCACCAGGGTTGTCCAGTACAGCAGCACTACAGCATGTTACAGCACAGTATGTGACACTATTGCAAACAGGAACAAGTATATATTGACATTTTCTGTCGGTGAGTTATTTGAGCGGACTTTGCTTTTCCGTTGAGCATAAGCGGTACACGAGTGGATCATTCATATGGGCCATGCGCAACTCAGAACGGAACGCACATTCATAGAGTGGAATATTGAGCGGTGCGCGCTGAATACCACGGGGCAGCGCGGCAGATATTTTCGGCCGTTGTTTCTTTCGAATCTCTATAAAAATCGGCCGACTGTCCACTAGCATTGCTGCGCCCCCCCTTATCATAACTCCGGCCCCCCCCTAGGGGTCGCGCCCCCCAGTTTGGGAACCACTGAATTAAGATAAGTTCTAAATTAAGATGAGGTTTTGGCAATAACGAAATTAAGATAAAGGCCCCGTGGGATTTGCTTTGCCACTTCTCTCCACAATCAGGCCTCAAAGCGACGGTGAATAGCATCTGAAATGTAATAAGAGAATAACGCCAACATTAGCCTATATACTCTGTCTACATTGTGCATTTAAAACTCAATTAGTATTTAGTTATAATTAAAAAAACCTTTACTCGCCGAGATTAGGCTACATATTTTTGTGGGGGGGAAAATAATTGAATCCACTGTAGTTTCAGCACGGTCCTGTGCTCACTGATGGTGTGTCCAGCAGCACCGAACACCCTTTCACTGCTGCTACTGGCCGGGATGCTTAGTAAAGATCTGGCTAATTTTGCCAAAACGTAATCACCAGATGCAAGCCTCCGTTTCACCTCCTCAACATCAATTTTTGCATCTTTCTCGCGCTAATCAAAACGCATCACATGACCGCTCATTTACCGCGCAAGCCGGAGCGCAAGCCCGAGCCTGTGTAAAATGATATAAATTAAGCCCGAGCCCGACCGAACCCGTCGGGTTCAGGCAAAGATCTTCAGCTCTAAATGGAATATCTGGTCGACTTCTCAGGTTTGGCTCCAGTATATTGCATAAGTGAAAAAAAAATGGATTAATAGGCCATTTAATAATTTATTGTTAGGCCTAACAGTAAATATTTCATTAAGGTGTGTTGACCAAAGAGTTTTTAGCCAGATGCAAGAAATGTCAGGCGCTCTTCTGAAAACGGCCAGCCGGTGGCGCAATTGAGAACACTTTGGTGGCACAGCATTTTTCCAGCAGGTGTACATTTCTTTCATACCAACTAACATTTTGAAAATACAAACATTTTCATGAATTCGGAAGTTTACGTCAGAACAGCTTTAAGAACAGTTTACACACAAATTCGTTCTGCTCGTGTTTCATGAATGAGGCCCAATGAGAGAAGCTTCTTACTGAGTAAAAGACAGACCAAATCCATATTCAACTTATTTTCTAATGTGCAGAAATGTTCTAATCACATGTTAGTCATGTAAATGGGATGACCCAATGACCTCTTGTGTCATGACACTATGACCCTGAGGAAAAATAGAGCTCAACATATAAAAGGACACACATTCCATTCTTACCATAGTCTGTAACTAGGGTTGGGTATCGTTAGTATTTTATCGATTCCGATTCCACTTATCAATTACAATTCTTTATGATTCCCAGTTTCAATTCCAATATGAACAAGAGATGATATCAAGCATATAATTCTTTTTTGTTTTTGCTAAACATTTAGTTGCAGCTGAATACCATGAACAAAAATCAACAGGCTACATAAAAACAAGATTCACTTAAGAGCTGTTTGCAAAATAGAGCTGCGTGATTCTGGATACATTGGGTTGTTGTTGTTTTTTTTTTTAAATGGAAGTTCAAAAGTTTAAATGGTTCTCTTACAATTCTGAAGAAAAAAAAAAACATTAGACAACTAAACAAAATCACATGTAGGTCTACTTTATAAGTAAATGACTCAGTGACTCACTCAAGATTTATTTGGTTCATTACTGGATGAATCAGTGTTTTTAATGAATAAAGACAAATACATTATTAACAGCCCCCCTTTCGCCACCTACTGGCATAACAATGTAATTGATAAATCTTTAACATTATTTGGAATGTCAAATTAACTTTCAAAAGGATGATTTACTCTATTTTGATCTCCACCATACATGTCAGAGTTTATATCCGGACTATAAACTTTTATCCCAGTTCTTCTGTGATTATTTGAATGTTTGTAATACAGAAATAATGAACTGTGTGGTTAAAAAGACTGTGAAACTGTTTCATTCATATACATGACAGCATCTCTTTAGGTCATCGGCAGCACGAACGCAGATCTGAATGTTCAAATCACAGTAGTTTGATTGTACGCTGCACAAACAGATGAATCCTTGTAATTTAGGAACAGAATCACATTGGTATTTGAATTGTGTTTGTGATCTTTAACAATCTGTTAAATTAAAATGCTTTGTCATATTGTTGGTGACACATCTATTGAAACATGTTTAGCTTGTCACAAATATTAAACTTTGCTTTTTCGACTTCTGATTGCAAATGTAGCCTTACTTTGGAGTGCTCTGCACTCAGATTAGCGAGCAAGGTCCTGGCAGATCACTAGGTCAGGCACAGATGAAAAAGGAAAAAGAACCACACATAGGAATCGATAGGCGGAATCAAAATTTTAATTTCACAAGAAGTATCCGATTCCTGACCTTAAGTGTCTGATTCTGGTATCGGAATTTTTGATACCCAACCCTATCTATAACTACTAATATACGTTTTACCTCATAACTTTATTCAATCATCAAACAATCTAAGAGGTTAATA